>NW_024058116.1:0-67271 GCF_016432855.1 Salvelinus namaycush
ATAGATTCAGACGACCGGTCTGGTAAACTGTTAGTGTTTATTCCCTATGTAAGGGCACTACTTTTGACCAGGACCCATAGGGCTTCCCATAGGGCTCTGGTCATTTGGGTGCCATTTGGTGCCATTTGGGACGCAAGCAGTGTAGCCTTCACAGGCCAGTAGCAATGTGTTTATACGGGCCAGTAGTGGGGTGTTTATAAGGGCCAGTAGCGGGGTGTTTATACGGGCCAGTAGTGGGGTGTTTATAAGGGCCAGTAGCGGGGTGTTTATAAGGGCCAGTAGCGGGGTGTTTATAAGGGCCAGTAGCGGGGTGTTTATACGGGCCAGTAGCGGGGTGTTTATACGGGCCAGTAGCGGGGTGTTTATAAGGGCCAGTAGCGGGGTGTTTATAAGGGCCAGTAGCGGGGTGTTTATACAAGGGACAGTAGCGGGGTGTTTATACAAGGGACAGTAGCGGGGTGTTTATACAAGGGACAGTAGCGGGTGTTTATACAAGGGACAGTAGCGGGGTGTTTATACAAGGGACAGTAGCGGGGTGTTTATACAAGGGACAGTAGCGGGGTGTTTATACAAGGGACAGTAGCGGGGTGTTTATACAAGGGACAGTAGCGGGGTGTTTATACAAGGGACAGTAGCGGGGTGTTTATACAAGGGACAGTAGCGGGGTGTTTATACAAGGGACAGTAGCGGGGTGTTTATACAAGGGACAGTAGCGGGGTGTTTATACAAGGGACAGTAGCGGGGTGTTTATACAAGGGACAGTAGCGGGGTGTTTATACAAGGGACAGTAGCGGGGTGTTTATACAAGGGACAGTAGCGGGGTGTTTATACAAGGGACAGTAGCGGGGTGTTTATACAAGGGACAGTAGCGGGGTGTTTATACAAGGGACAGTAGCGGGGTGTTTATACAAGGGACAGTAGCGGGGTGTTTATACAAGGGACAGTAGCGGGGTGTTTATACAAGGGACAGTAGCGGGGTGTTTATACAAGGGACAGTAGCGGGGTGTTTATACAAGGGACAGTAGCGGGGTGTTTATACAAGGGACAGTAGCGGGTGTTTATACAAGGGACAGTAGCGGGGTGTTTATACAAGGGACAGTAGCGGGGTGTTTATACAAGGGACAGTAGCGGGGTGTTTATACAAGGGACAGTAGCGGGGTGTTTATACAAGGGACAGTAGCGGGGTGTTTATACAAGGGACAGTAGCGGGGTGTTTATACAAGGGACAGTAGCGGGGTGTTTATACAAGGGACAGTAGCGGGGTGTTTATACAAGGGACAGTAGCGGGGTGTTTATACAAGGGACAGTAGCGGGGTGTTTATACAAGGGACAGTAGCGGGGTGTTTATACAAGGGACAGTAGCGGGGTGTTTATACAAGGGACAGTAGCGGGGTGTTTATACAAGGGCCAGTAGCGGGGTGTTTATACAAGGGCCAGTAGCGGGGTGTTTATACAAGGGCCAGTAGCGGGGTGTTTATACAAGGGCCAGTAGCGGGGTGTTTATACAAGGGCCAGTAGCGGGGTGTTTATACAAGGGCCAGTAGCGGGGTGTTTATACAAGGGCCAGTAGCGGGGTGTTTATACAAGGGCCAGTAGCGGGGTGTTTATACAAGGGCCAGTAGCGGGGTGTTTATACAAGGGCCAGTAGCGGGGTGTTTATACAAGGGCCAGTAGCGGGGTGTTTATACAAGGGCCAGTAGCGGGGTGTTTATACAAGGGCCAGTAGCGGGGTGTTTATACAAGGGCCAGTAGCGGGGTGTTTATACAAGGGCCAGTAGCGGGGTGTTTATACAAGGGCCAGTAGCGGGGTGTTTATACAAGGGCCAGTAGCGGGGTGTTTATACAAGGGCCAGTAGCGGGGTGTTTATACAAGGGCCAGTAGCGGGGTGTTTATAAGGGCCAGTAGCGGGGTGTTTATAAGGGCCAGTAGCGGGGTGTTTTTTATAAGGGCCAGTAGCGGGGTGTTTTATAAGGGCCAGTAGCGGGGTGTTTTTTATAAGGGCCAGTAGCGGGGTGTGTTACAAAATTCTGGTATATGTGGAATTGTAGGATTTCAAACTGTCGCACACAACATATACATTTTGTCATTGATACATGAGAGCCATATTATATTTTAGCAGTCATGAACGAGCGTTACAACCTCGCCGTGAAAACACCTTCCGTTCGCCTTCTATGGTAACAAAAACATCTTCCTTCTATGGTAACATGAACACCTTCCTTCTATGGTAACAGAAACACCTTCCTTCTATGGTAACAGAAACACCTTCCTTCTATGGTAACAGAAACACCTTCCTTCGATGGTAACAGAAACACCTTCCTTCGATGGTAACAGAAACACCTTCCTTCGATGGTAACAGAAACACCTTCCTTCGATGGTAACAGAAACACCTTCCTTCGATGGTAACAGAAACACCTTCCTTCGATGGTAACAGAAACACCTTCCTTCGATGGTAACAGAAACACCTTCCTTCGATGGTAACAGAAACACCTTCCTTCGATGGTAACAGAAACACCTTCCTTCGATGGTAACAGAAACACCTTCCTTCGATGGTAACAGAAACACCTTCCTTCGATGGTAACAGAAACAAACACCTTCCTTCGATGGTAACAGGAACGTCCTCGTTTGCTGTATGCTGATCACATTTCTGTAGATGTGTGGGCAGAATGTTGCTCTGACCAAACAAGCATCCTGCCCGAGTGTCGAACACTGGCTGCGCGTTCTGCCAGATTGATTGTCCTTTCAAACAATATAACAGTTCATGCTACAGCCCACACCTTTAAATTGTTTAACTTGAGTCAAATGTTTCTGTTTGCCTTCCACAAGCTTCCCACAGTAAGTTAGGTGAATTTTGGCCCATTCCTCCTGACAGAGCTGGTGTAACTGAGTCAGGTTTGTAGGCCTCCTTGCTCACACACGCTTTTTCAGTTCTGCCCACAAATTTTCTATAGGATTGAGGTCAGGGCTTTGTGATGGCCGCTCCAATACCTTGACTTTGTTGTCCTTGAGCCATTTTTCCACAACGTTGTAAGTCTGCTTGTAAGTATGCTTGTCCATTTGGAAGACCCATTATTTTGTGAAGTGCACCAGTCCCTCCTGCAGCAATGCACCCCCACAACATGAGGCTGCAACCCCCGTGCTTCACGGTTGGGATGGTGTTCTTCGGCTTGCAAGCCTCCCCCTTTTTCCGCCAAACATAACGATGGTCATTATGGCCAAACAGTTCTATTTTTGTTTCATCAGACCAGAGGACATTTCTCCAAAAAGTACAATCTTTGTACCCATGTGCAGTTGCAACCCATAGTTTCGCTTTTTTATGGCGGTTTTGGAGCAGTGGCTTCTTCCTTGCAGAGTGGCCTTTCAGGTTATGTCGATATCTGACTCGTTTTACTGATATAGATACTTTCGTACCTGTTTCCTCCAGCATCTTCACAAGGTCATTTGCTGCTGTTCTGGGATTGATTTGCACTTTTCGCACCAAAGTACGTTCATCTCTGGGAGACAGAACGCGTCTCCTTCCTGAGCAGAATGACGGCTGCGTAGTCCCATGGTGTTTATACTTGCGTACTATTGTTTGTACAGATGAACGTGGTACCTTCAGGCATTTGGAAATTGCTCCCAAGGATGATCCAGACTTGTGGAGGTCTACAATTTCTTTTCTGAGGTCTTGGCTGATTTCTTTTGATTTTCCCATGTCGTCAAGCAAAGAAGCACTGAGTTTGAAGGTAGGCCTTGAAATACATCCACAGGTACACCTCCAATTGACTCAAATGATGTCAATTAGCCAAGCAGAAGCTTCTAAAGCCATGACATCATTTTCTGGAATTTTCAAGCTGGTTAAAGGCACAGTCAACTTAGTGTATGTAAACTTCTGACTCATTGGAATTGTGAATTATAAGTGAAATAATCTGTAAACAATTGTTGGCAAAATTACTTGTCATGCACAAAGTAGATGTCCTAACCGACTTGCCAACACTATAGTTTGTTAACAAGAAATTTGTGGAGTGGTTGAAAAACAAGTTTTAATTACTCCAACTAAGTGTGTGTAAACTTCTGACTACAAGTGTATCATCGAATCACAGACTACTTCAACTTGATGATTTAACAAAAGCGCATTCGCGGAAAAAAACACAATCGTTGCACGAATGTACCTAACCATAAACATCAATGCCTTTTCTTAAAAGTATATTTTTTAAACCTGCATATGTAGTTAAAAAGAGATTCATGTTCGGAGTCAATATTATCTTGGGAAATTGTGTCACTTCTCTTGCGTTCAGAACAAGCAGAGTCAGGGTATATGCAGCAGTTTGGGCCGCCTGGCTCGTTGCAATCTGTTGAAAGGCCATTTATTCCTAACAAAGACCGTAATTAATTTGACAGTATTTTACATAATTATGGCATAACATTGAAGGTTGTGCAATGTAACAGTGATATTTAGACTTAGGGTTGCCACCCGTTCGATAAAATACGAAACGGTTCCGTATTTCACTGAAAGAATAAACGTTTTGTTTTCGAATTGGTGGTTTCCGGATTGGACCATATTAATGACCTAAGGCTCGTATTTCTGTGTGTTTATTATATTATAATTAAGTATATGATTTGATATTTGATAGAGCAGTCTGACTGAGCGGTGGTAGGCAGCAGCAGGCTCATAAGTATTCATTCAAACAGCAGCTCTTAGCAATGCTTGAAGCACAGCGCTGTTTATGACTTCAAGCCTATCAACTCCCGAGATTAGGCTGGCAATACTATAGTGCCTATAAGAACATACAATAGTCAAAGGTATATGAAATACAAATGGTAGAGAGAAATAGTCCTATAATTCCTATAATAACTACAACCTAAAACTTCTTACCTGGGAATATTGAAGACTCATGTTAAAAGGAACCACCAGCTTTCATATGTTCTCATGTTCTGAGCAAGGAACTTAAACGTTAGCTTTCTTACATGGCACATATTGCACTTTTACTTTCTTCTCCAACACTTTGTTTTTGCATTATTTATTTCAGACTAAATTGATTTTATTTATGTATAATATTAAGTTAAAATAAACGTGTTAATTGTTCATTCAGCATTGTTGTAATTGTCATTTGTTACAAATAAAGAGAGAAATCGGCCGATTTAATCGGTATCGGCTTTTTTTGGTCCTCCAATAATCGGTATTGGCATTGAAAAATCATAGTCGGTCGACCTCTACTCCTAATCCTATCGCACAACAATACTGTAGCCTACCCATACTGTCAAGGCTAGCAGTTTGGTCTTTTTTTTTTTTTTGTACGCACACACCTTCGATAAATGAGGCAACCTGGTCAGGGCAGTGTCACCCATAGTAGCTGTGGACAGTGTGGTGTTTCATTACACGTCTCATGCAGTGTTAATGCACCTGCCCTCTAGTCTACTAGGCTTACTGGTGAGATGAGCGACATGTTAAATAATGCACGACCAGCTCGTCTTGTAGTGGAGTGGAGGATCACGTGTCAGATAGGACTGCTCTTGTTGTTGACAGAAAACGACTTGTTGTGAAAGAGTTCAGGACTCGATTTTAAAAGTTACTCAAACAGTCGACTTGTGCAGCACGTGTCATCGCAGGAAGTTGGTGGTTGATATACTTCCTCTTCTTGTGTCTCAGCAGAGAGGCAGAAACACTCCCTTTCCTCTGGAGAAAGCCACACACACACACACACACATATATACTGTGTGAGTCAGTCAGTCTTCACGTACCAACTGTTACACCTAAGTGAATGAAGCAGCAGGCTTTACACCCAGGGACCAGGCTATCAGTCAGACACCACCCAGGCTATCAGTCAGACACCGCCCAGGCTATCAGTCAGACACCGCCCAGGCTATCAGTCAGACACCGCCCAGGGACCAGGCTATCAGTCAGACACTGCCCAGGCTATCAGTCAGACACTGCCCAGGCTATCAGTCAGACACTGCCCAGGCTATCAGTCAGACACTGCCCAGGCTATCAGTCAGACACTGCCCAGGCTATCAGTCAGACACTGCCCAGGCTATCAGTCAGACACTGCCCAGGCTATCAGTCAGACACTGCCCAGGCTATCAGTCAGACACTGCCCAGGCTATCAGTCAGACACTGCCCAGGCTATCAGTCAGACACTGCCCAGGCTATCAGTCAGACACTGCCCAGGCTATCAGTCAGACACTGCCCAGGCTATCAGTCAGACACTGCCCAGGCTATCAGTCAGACACTGCCCAGGCTATCAGTCAGACACTGCCCAGGCTATCAGTCAGACACTGCCCAGGCTATCAGTCAGACACTGCCCAGGCTATCAGTCAGACACTGCCCAGGCTATCAGTCAGACACTGCCCAGGCTATCAGTCAGACACTGCCCAGGCTATCAGTCAGACACTGCCCAGGCTATCAGTCAGACACTGCCCAGGCTATCAGTCAGACACTGCCCAGGCTATCAGTCAGACACTGCCCAGGCTATCAGTCAGACACTGCCCAGGCTATCAGTCAGACACTGCCCAGGCTATCAGTCAGACACTGCCCAGGCTATCAGTCAGACACTGCCCAGGCTATCAGTCAGACACTGCCCAGGCTATCAGTCAGACACTGCCCAGGCTATCAGTCAGACACTGCCCAGGCTATCAGTCAGACACTGCCCAGGCTATCAGTCAGACACTGCCCAGGCTATCAGTCAGACACTGCCCAGGCTATCAGTCAGACACTGCCCAGGCTATCAGTCAGACACTGCCCAGGCTATCAGTCAGACACTGCCCAGGCTATCAGTCAGACACTGCCCAGGCTATCAGTCAGACACTGCCCAGGCTATCAGTCAGACACTGCCCAGGCTATCAGTCAGACACTGCCCAGGCTATCAGTCAGACACTGCCCAGGCTATCAGTCAGACACTGCCCAGGCTATCGGTCAGACACCGCCCAGGCTATCGGTCAGACACCGCCCAGGCTATCGGTCAGACACCGCCCAGGCTATCGGTCAGACACCGCCCAGGCTATCGGTCAGACACCGCCCAGGCTATCGGTCAGACACCGCCCAGGCTATCGGTCAGACACCGCCCAGGCTATCGGTCAGACACCGCCCAGGCTATCGGTCAGACACCGCCCAGGCTATCGGTCAGACACCGCCCAGGCTATCGGTCAGACACCGCCCAGGCTATCGGCCAGACACCGCCCAGGCTATCGGCCAGGCTATCGGTCAGACACCGCCCAGGCTATCGGTCAGACACCGCCCAGGCTATCGGTCAGACACCGCCCAGGCTATCGGCCAGACACCGCCCAGGCTATCGGCCAGACACCGCCCAGGCTATCGGCCAGACACCGCCCAGGCTATCGGCCAGACACCGCCCAGGCTATCGGCCAGACACCGCCCAGGCTATCGGTCAGACACCGCCCAGGCTATCGGTCAGACACCGCCCAGGCTATCGGTCAGACACCGCCCAGGCTATCGGTCAGACACCGCCCAGGCTATCGGTCAGACACCGCCCAGTTTTTCTATAGTTTTATTTTACTAGGTAAATTGACTGAGAACACGTTCTCATTTACAGCAACGACCTGGGGAATAGTTACAGGGGAGAGGAATGGGGGATGATTAGCCAATTGGAAACGTGGGATGATTAGGTGGCCATGATGGTACGAGGGTGAGATTGGGAATTTAGCCAGGACACCGGGGTTAAAAGAAAAAAAACAGTGATCAGGCTGTCAGACACCACTCAGTGACTAGACTATCTCTGTCAGACACCGCCCAGTAACTGCCTCAGACACAGACAACAGGCAGAGACACAAGACAGCAGCTCCTCTTTCATTGAGGCTAAATGGAGACTGAGGTAGGAATACATGCCAACGCTCTACATCTGACCTGGGAAAAGTTAAGTTTTGTTTTATTTAGTTTTTCTTGATCTGTCGTCATGGGTGACGTTGTCAACGCGCTAATGGAGCTGTTCATTTTGCTGCTTCTCTTGCTGCTGTATCTGGTGGTGTTTTAGCAGTGCTCCTCAGCAGCTAACCGGAACAGGAACTACTAACTTATTAGGTCTACATTGTAAGTGGAGAGTTAACGCGGGTTCTACTTTTTAATGTTTAGTGTCATTTTTTTATTTTTTTACATTTTGGAGAAAAGGAAGGAAGCTGTGGATGTTTTATACCTAATCAATGTCTGTGGTTAGTAACTTAGAACCATGTTCCGGCCAAGTGTGTGTGTGTGTGTGTGTGTGTGTGTGTGTGTGTGTGTGTGTGTGTGTGTTTACAACAGCAGGTTTTTATGTAATGTTCACAGCAGCGTTGTATAAAACCACATAGCTAATGTCATGCTTGGAGTAGTGTGCACTATGTAGGGAATAGGGCTCTGGTCTAAAGTAGTGCACTATATAGGGATTAGGGTTCCATAGGGCTCTGGTCTAAAGTAGTCCACTATATAGGGAATAGGGCTCTGTTCTAAAGTAGTGCACTATATAGGGAATAGAGTGCCGTTTGGAAGGACCCTTACACTCTCACAGTTCTCACATGTTGTATTGTCACATGCAGCGGATAGGTGCAGTAATGTTGTTTTACAGGCTGTCATGGAAACTCTAATCGATAATGAGGAGGGTATGACTTTATTCAAAACTTTATTAATAAGGAGCCACACACACGTGGATGGAGTGAATGCTCTGCATTAATGAGGCTGGTCGACCCAAATACTCCTGCCTAACCCTTACAGAGGTGTCCTGGTTCTTATATAGCTGACACTAAGAATGCTTAGTCATGGTTGGTTCCACCCCTCCCATGCAGATGGGGGAGGGGGCATCATAAGCTACCTCGGGTTCATCTCGTTATCTGCACCTGGTGGTGTTTTGGACTCGGCTTAGTTTCCCAATTACAAGAATGATTAGGAACAATGAGGGATTGTTCTACTCCTAAACTATCTCTAGTAAAAAAAAAAACATATACTTGACCCCTACGCCCAGATTAGCGGCAGGCAGCTAGAGTTAGGCTGGCCAATAGAACGAGTCAAAATTCACCCAAGGCTGAAAAACGGCATAAGAACTTTGGCTAAGCTGGAACATAGCAACTGAATGGAATCGAACTTTTGCGGAGCCTGTTTTGACTGAAGTGATGCTTAGAATTCAATTTTGCCTAATTGACACACAAAAAAAATGTATCCCTTTTTATTTTACCACTACAATCTGTTCGTCAGACAAAACTGGGGGAAAAAACAACTAGTGTAGAAAGTTAACAGCCACACCTCGATGGTGTCAACTTTTTATGGCTGCGTAATGAGAAGGTAGGGAAAAACTTCGGACTATTTCTGGTCTAGTGATCGATGACAACCGAGCTCGCTGCCCAGACTTGCATAATTACAAAGAGGAGATTTTCCTGATTTTTAAAACGATGCCCAAATTGAAAAAAATCTAAATATACACATTGTGAGATATTTGGCGAAATAGACCGGGATGCCTCTCCATAGGAAAACAATGGGGGGAACTCAGCGTTCCAAGGGCAAAAAATATTTGGGGGCTAACATTTGATGACAACCGAGCTCGCTGCCCAGATTTACATAATTAGAAAGAGGAGATTCTCCTGATTTAAAAAATAAAAATGGTGTCCGACTTGAAAATATCTAAATATACACATTGCGAGACATTTTGGCGAAATAGACAGACATGCCTGTATGTCCCCCATAGGAAACAATGGGACGACCCTCAGAGATCCATGAGTCATTATTTTGCCGTTTTACATTTTAACTACCAACAACGTGAGCAGGTCTCAGTGCCATCGATAGTAAAGCAGGTATTGTGACATAGAACAATGAGTGGGAATAGAACGTTCGGAAGGCGAGTTGGTGCCACCGTGCTCAATAGAACTAATGGGAGCTGGCAGGGAGAAAAATACCCTAAAATAAGGCCATGTTTTTTTCGTGATTACTTCAAAACTACGGCAAGCAGCTGGGAAATATGGTAATATTATGAAACTGCGCTCCACGGCGGATGCAATGAACTAGCTTTTATCAGAAAGCATTGTTAAATAGTTCATGTGTCCGGTCTACTAGAGTGGAGACCATCCTTTTACAAAAACTCTGCATTGGTAGAACAGAAATATCTTACTATTTGTTACGTATATAATTTGACTATTAATATGAAACAAATCAGGTAAATACGTAATTTTTCTCTCACAATTGTCAGCCATGATAGTACAGCGCCCCTGGAGCACATTAGGGTTAAGTGCTCAAGGGGCACATTGACAGATTTTTCACTTTGTCGGCTTGGGTATTCAAACCAGCAACATTTCAGTTACTCGCCCAAAACTCTAACAACTAGTAGCTCGCACTGCTTCCAACAGAGGAAACACACAGGGGCAGCAGAACGGACCAGGCCAGAGTAAACACAGGGGCAGCAGAAAGGACCAGGCCAGAGTAAACACAGGGGCAGCAGAACGGACCAGGCCAGAGTAAACACAGGGGCAGCAGAACGGACCAGGCCAGAGTAAACACAGGGGCAGCAGAACGGACCAGGCCAGAGTAAACACAGGGGCAGCAGAACGGACCAGGCCAGAGTAAACACAGGGGCAGCAGAACGGACCAGGCCAGAGTAAACACAGGGGCAGCAGAACGGACCAGGCCAGAGTAAACACAGGGGCAGCAGAACGGACCAGGCCAGAGTAAACACAGGGGCAGCAGAACGGACCAGGCCAGAGTAAACACAGGGGCAGCAGAACGGACCAGGCCAGAGTAAACACAGGGGCAGCAGAACGGACCAGGCCAGAGTAAACACAGGGGCAGCAGAACGGACCAGGCCAGAGTAAACACAGGGGCAGCAGAACGGACCAGGCCAGAGTAAACACAGGGGCAGCAGAACGGACCAGGCCAGAGTAAACACAGGGGCAGCAGAACGGACCAGGCCAGAGTAAACACAGGGGCAGCAGAACGGACCAGGCCAGAGTAAACACAGGGGCAGCAGAACGGACCAGGCCAGAGTAAACACAGGGGCAGCAGAACGGACCAGGCCAGAGTAAACACAGGGGCAGCAGAACGGACCAGGCCAGAGTAAACACAGGGGCAGCAGAACGGACCAGGCCAGAGTAAACACAGAGGCAGCAGAACGGACCAGGCTTGGTGACAGCAGAAGTAGATCTAGGCCTAGTACACTTTGTAACTCTTCTGGCTTCACAAACTGCTGAATTAATGTCCCATTTTGACGAAGGCCATTTGTGTAGTTGGAAGGGATTTAGGATTCTGTAATAAATACCATGATACCTTTTACCTAAAACGGATGTGTAGGCTTAGTCTAATACGGATGTGTAGGCTTGGCACGATACGGATGTGCGAGGCTTAGCCCGATACGGGTGTGCGAGGCTTAGCCCGATACGGATGTGCGAGGCTTAGCCCGATACGGGTGTGCGAGGCTTAGCCCGATACGGGTGTGTAGGCTTAGCACGATACGGGTGTGTAGGCTTAGCACGATACGGGTGTGTAGGCTTAGCACGATACGGATGTGTAGGCTTAGCACGATACGGGTGTGCGAGGCTTAGCACGATACGGATGTGCGAGGCTTAGCCCGATACGGGTGTGCGAGGCTTAGCCCGATACGGGTGTGCGAGGCTTAGCCCGATACGGATGTGCGAGGCTTAGCCCGATACGGGTGTGCGAGGCTTAGCCCGATACGGGTGTGCGAGGCTTAGCCCGATACGGGTGTGCGAGGCTTAGCACGATACGGGTGTGTAGGCTTAGCACGATACGGGTGTGCGAGGCTTAGCCCGATACGGGTGTGCGAGGCTTAGCCCGACACGGGTGTGCGAGGCTTAGCCCGACACGGGTGTGCGAGGCTTAGCCCGACACGGGTGTGCGAGGCTTAGCCCGACACGGGTGTGCGAGGCTTAGCCCGACACGGGTGTGCGAGGCTTTGCCTATAGATAAACATAAAGATTCTCTGGCCTAGGTGACTTTATATTATTGATACTTTGTTGTTACTGTGAATTAATACGATACCTCTCCCCTCCCTCCCTCTGTCACTATCTCTCTACCCTCCCTCACCCCTCTCTTTCCATCCCCTCTCGCTCTCTCCCTCCCTCTAACTCTCCCTCCCTCTACCTCCATTTACCTCCCCCTCTACCTCTCCCTCCTTCTACCTCCCCATCTACCTCTACCTCCCCATCTACCTCTACCTCCCTCTCCCTCCCTCTACCTCTCCCTCCCTCTACCTCTCCCTCCCTCTACCCCTCCCTCCCCCTACCTCTCCCTCCCTCTACCTCCCCCTCCCTCTACCTCCCTCTACCTCGCCCTCCCTCTACCTCTCCCTCCCTCTACCTCTCCCTCCCTCTACCTCTCCCTCCCTCTACCTCCCCATCTACCTCTACCTCCCCATCTACCTCTACCTCCCCATCTACCTCTACCTCCCCATCTACCTCTACCTCCCCCTCCCTCTACCTCTCCCTCCCTCTACCTCTCCCTCCCTCTACCTCCCCATCTACCTCTACCTCCCCATCTACCTCTACCTCTCCCTCCCTCTACCTCTCCCTCCCTCTACCTCTCCCTCCCTCTACCTCCCCCTCTACCTCTCCCTCCCTCTACCTCCATTTACCTCCCCCTCTACCTCTCCCTCCTTCTACCTCCCCATCTACCTCCCCCTCCCTCTACCTCTCCCTCCCTCTACCTCTCCCTCCCTCTACCTCTCCCTCCCTCTACCTCTCCCTCCCTCTACCTCTCCCTCCCTCTACCTCCCCCTGCAGCCGGGTATCGTGTCTCCCTTCAAGCGTGTGTTTCTGAAGGGAGAAAAGAGTAGAGATAAGAAGGCTCAGGAGAAGACTACAGAACGCCGTGCCCTCCACACCTTCTCCCTCTCCCTCCCCGACCACCGCATCGACCCTGACATCCTGCTCAATGACTACGTAGAGAAGGAAGTCAAGGTGAGAGGTCGGAGGTCAAGGCTCCCATGGCGGGAGGAATGACTTGACTAGGAACTAAGAGTGTTGGTGATAGCTGCACATCCCAGGTTTCTCCACAGCTTCTGAAAAACCCTCGTAATCAAGTGTCTATATTTATCCTCTGTTCCAATGGTACCTGTGTCTACTGTAGTACTTGGGCCAGCTGACGTCAGTACCAGGATACCTGAACCCCTCCAGTCGAACAGAGGTGTTACAGCTCATTGACAATGCCAGGGTAAGCTGCATCTCAAATGGATCCTTTATATATAGTGCACTAAAGAATTGAAATGTCAAGATTTATTCACAGGAGGTAAAAAATGTGTTATCTTTCTTTTCTTTTTTTTAATCATTTTGAATAAAGCCTCTGATATTTCACTTTGCCACGAGGTTACAAAGAAAATACTACATTTTAGACTTTAAATTATTATAAATGGTAGAGTCATGGGATATATTGTGTTTTGCGACGGGAACAACATGAGTGAAACTGTCACGTCATTTCCTGGTTACCCAGAAGTCCCACCAGTTGGCGGGTCAGCTTACTTCGGAGCAGGATGCAGTGGTCAGTCTGTCGGCCTATAATGTGAAGCTGGTGTGGCGGGATGGAGAGGACATCATACTGCGCGTTCCCATCCACGACATCGCTGCCGTGTCATACATACGAGACGACTCGCTGCACCTGGTGGTGCTGAAGACAGGTACCTAACCACTTTACCTACGTTACCTCACTATACCTGGTGGTGCTCAAGACAGGTACCTAACCACTTTACCTCCCTTACCTCACTATACCTGGTGGTGCTCAAGACAGGTACCTAACCACTTTACCTCCCTTACCTCACTATACCTGGTGGTGCTCAAGACAGGTACCTAACCACTTTACCTCCCTTACCTCACTATACCTGGTGGTGCTCAAGACAGGTACTTAACCACTTTACCTCCCTTACCTCACTATACCTGGTGGTGCTCAAGACAGGTACCTAACCACTTTACCTCCCTTACCTCACTATACCTGGTGGTGCTCAAGACAGGTACTTAACCACTTTACCTACCTTACCTCAATATACCTGGTGGTGCTCAAGACAGGTACTTAACCACTTTACCTCCCTTACCTCACTATACCTGGTGGTGCTCAAGACAGGTACCTAACCACTTTACCTCCCTTACCTCACTATACCTGGTGGTGCTCAAGACAGGTACCTAACCACTTTACCTCACTATACCTGGTGGTGCTCAAGACAGGTACCTAACCACTTTACCTCCCTTACCTCACTATACCTGGTGGTGCTGAAGACAGGTACCTAACCACTTTACCTACGTTACCTCACTATACCTGGTGGTGCTCAAGACAGGTACCTAACCACTTTACCTACGTTACCTCACTATACCTGGTGGTGCTCAAGACAGGTACCTAACCACTTTACCTACCTTACCTCACTATACCTGGTGGTGCTCAAGACAGGTACCTAACCACTTTACCTCACTATACCTGGTGGTGCTCAAGACAGGTACCTAACCACTTTACCTCCCTTACCTCACTATACCTGGTGGTGCTCAAGACAGGTACCTAACCACTTTACCTCCCTTACCTCACTATACCTGGTGGTGCTCAAGACAGGTACCTAACCACTTTACCTCCCTTACCTCACTATACCTGGTGGTGCTCAAGACAGGTACCTAACCACTTTACCTCCCTTACCTCACTATACCTGGTGGTGCTCAAGACAGGTACCTAACCACTTTACCTCCCTTACCTCACTATACCTGGTGGTGCTGAAGACGGGTAGCCAGCCATCTTAAGCCCCTTTTACACAGAGGGCTTTACCTTTTTTCGTTCCTGTGTTGGAGGAGTCCATGTATCTAGATACGTATCGTTCCTGTATCAGAGGAGCCCATGTATCTAGATACGTATCGTTCCTGTATCAGAGCCCATGTATCTAGATACGTATCGTTCCTGTATCAGAGGAGCCCATGTATCTAGATACGTATCGTTCCTGTATCAGAGCCCATGTATCTAGATACGTATCGTTCCTGTATCAGAGCCCATGTATCTAGATACGTATCGTTCCTGTATCAGAGCCCATGTATCTAGATACGTATCGTTCCTGTATCAGAGCCCATGTATCTAGATACGTATCGTTCCTGTATCAGAGCCCATGTATCTAGATACGTATCGTTCCTGTATCAGAGCCCATGTATCTAGATACGTATCGTTCCCGTATCAGAGGAGACCATGTATCTAGATACATATCGTTCCTGTATCAGAGGAGCCCATGTATCTAGATACGTATCGTTCCTGTATCAGAGGAGCCCATGTATCTAGATACGTATCGTTCCTGTATCAGAGCCCATGTATCTAGATACGTATCGTTCCTGTATCAGAGGAGCCCATGTATCTAGATACGTATCGTTCCTGTATCAGAGCCCATGTATCTAGATACGTATCGTTCCTGTATCAGAGCCCATGTATCTAGATACGTATCGTTCCTCTATCAGAGGAGCCCATGTATCTAGATACGTATCGTTCCTGTATCAGAGCCCATGTATCTAGATACGTATCGTTCCTGTATCAGAGCCCATGTATCTAGATACGTATCGTTCCTGTATCAGAGCCCATGTATCTAGATACGTATCGTTCCCGTATCAGAGGAGACCATGTATCTAGATACATATCGTTCCTGTATCAGAGGAGCCCATGTATCTAGATACGTATCGTTCCTGTATCAGAGGAGCCCATGTATCTAGATACGTATCGTTCCTGTATCAGAGCCCATGTATCTAGATACGTATCGTTCCTGTATCAGAGCCCATGTATCTAGATACGTATCGTTCCTGTATCAGAGCCCATGTATCTAGATACGTATCGTTCCTGTATCAGAGCCCATGTATCTAGATACGTATCGTTCCTGTATCAGAGCCCATGTATCTAGATACGTATCGTTCCTGTATCAGAGGAGTCCATGTATCTCGATACGTATCGTTCCCGTATCAGAGGAGACCATGTATCTAGATACGTATCGTTCCTGTATCAGAGGAGCCCATGTATCTAGATACGTATCGTTCCTGTATCAGAGGAGTCCATGTATCTAGATACGTATCGTTCCTGTATCAGAGCCCATGTATCTAGATACGTATCGTTCCTGTATCAGAGCCCATGTATCTAGATACGTATCGTTCCTGTATCAGAGCCCATGTATCTAGATACATATCGTTCCTGTATCAGAGCCCATGTATCTAGATACGTATCGTTCCTGTATCAGAGCCCATGTATCTAGATACGTATCGTTCCTGTATCAGAGCCCATGTATCTAGATACGTATCGTTCCTGTATCAGAGCCCATGTATCTAGATACGTATCGTTCCTCTATCAGAGGAGCCCATGTATCTAGATACGTATCGTTCCTGTATCAGAGCCCATGTATCTAGATACGTATCGTTCCTGTATCAGAGGAGTCCATGTATCTAGATACGTATCGTTCCTGTATCAGAGCCCATGTATCTAGATACGTATCGTTCCTGTATCAGAGCCCATGTATCTAGATACGTATCGTTCCTGTATCAGAGGAGCCCATGTATCTAGATACGTATCGTTCCCGTATCAGAGGAGCCCATGTATCTAGATACGTATCGTTCCTGTATCAGAGGAGCCCATGTATCTAGATACGTATCGTTCCTGTATCAGAGCCCATGTATCTAGATACGTATCGTTCCTGTATCAGAGGAGCCCATGTATCTAGATACGTATCGTTCCTGTATCAGAGGAGCCCATGTATCTAGATACGTATCGTTCCAGTATCAGAGCCCATGTATCTAGATACGTATCGTTCCCGTATCGGAGGAGTCCATGTATCTAGATACGTATCGTTCCTGTATCAGAGCCCATGTATCTAGATACGTATCGTTCCTGTATCAGAGGAGCCCATGTATCTAGATACGTATCGTTCCTGTATCAGAGGAGCCCATGTATCTAGATACGTATCGTTCCAGTATCAGAGCCCATGTATCTAGATACGTATCGTTCCCGTATCAGAGGAGTCCATGTATCTAGATACGTATCGTTCCCGTATCAGAGGAGACCATGTATCTAGATACGTATCGTTCCTGTATCAGAGCCCATGTATCTAGATACGTATCGTTCCTGTATCAGAGGAGACCATGTATCTAGATACGTATCGTTCCTGTATCAGAGGAGCCCATGTATCTAGATACGTATCGTTCCTGTATCAGAGCCCATGTATCTAGATACGTATCGTTCCTGTATCAGAGGAGCCCATGTATCTAGATACGTATCGTTCCTGTATCAGAGGAGCCCATGTATCTAGATACGTATCGTTCCTGTATCAGAGCCCATGTATCTAGATACGTATCGTTCCTGTATCAGAGGAGCCCATGTATCTAGATACGTATCGTTCCTGTATCAGAGGAGCCCATGTATCTAGATACGTATCGTTCCTGTATCAGAGGAGCCCATGTATCTAGATACGTATCGTTCCTGTATCAGAGGAGCCCATGTATCTAGATACGTATCGTTCCTGTATCAGAGGAGCCCATGTATCTAGATACGTATCGTTCCTGTATCAGAGCCCATGTATCTAGATACGTATCGTTCCTGTATCAGAGCCCATGTATCTAGATACGTATCGTTCCTGTATCAGAGGAGCCCATGTATCTAGATACGTATCGTTCCTGTATCAGAGCCCATGTATCTAGATACGTACCGTTCCTGTATCAGAGGAGCCCATGTATCTAGATACGTATCGTTCCTGTATCAGAGCCCATGTATCTAGATACGTATCGTTCCTGTATCAGAGGAGCCCATGTATCTAGATACGTACCGTTCCCGTATCAGAGGAGCCCATGTATCTAGATACGTATCGTTCCTGTATCAGAGCCCATGTATCTAGATACGAATCGTTCCTGTATCAGAGGAGCCCATGTATCTAGATACGTATCGTTCCTGTATCAGAGGAGCCCATGTATCTAGATACGTATCGTTCCTGTATCAGAGGAGCCCATGTATCTAGATACGTATCGTTCCTGTATCAGAGGAGCCCATGTATCTAGATACGTATCGTTCCTGTATCAGAGCCCATGTATCTAGATACGTATCGTTCCTGTATCAGAGCCCATGTATCTAGATACGTATCGTTCCTTTATCAGAGGAGCCCATGTATCTAGATACGTATCGTTCCTTTATCAGAGGAGCCCATGTATCTAGATACGTATCGTTCCTGTATCAGAGGAGTCCATGTATCTAGATACGTATCGTTCCTGTATCAGAGGAGCCCATGTATCTAGATACGTATCGTTCCTGTATCAGAGGAGCCCATGTATCTAGATACGTATCGTTCCTGTATCAGAGCCCATGTATCTAGATACGTATCGTTCCCGTATCAGAGGAGTCCATGTATCTAGATACGTATCGTTCCTGTATCAGAGGAGCCCATGTATCTAGATACGTATCGTTCCTGTATCAGAGCCCATGTATCTAGATACGTATCGTTCCTGTATCAGAGGAGTCCATGTATCTAGATACGTATCGTTCCTGTATCAGAGCCCATGTATCTAGATACGTATCGTTCCTGTATCAGAGCCCATGTATCTAGATACGTATCGTTCCTGTATCAGAGGAGTCCATGTATCTAGATACGTATCGTTCCTGTATCAGAGCCCATGTATCTAGATACGTACCGTTCCCGTATCAGAGGAGACCATGTATCTAGATACGTATCGTTCCTGTATCAGAGCCCATGTATCTAGATACGTATCGTTCCTGTATCAGAGCCCATGTATCTAGATACGTATCGTTCCTCTATCAGAGGAGCCCATGTATCTAGATACGAATCGTTCCTGTATCAGAGCCCATGTATCTAGATACGTATCATTCCTGTATCAGAGGAGCCCATGTATCTAGATACGTATCGTTCCTGTATCAGAGGAGTCCATGTATCTAGATACGTATCGTTCCTGTATCAGAGCCCATGTATCTAGATACGTATCGTTCCTGTATCAGAGTCCATGTATCTAGATACGTATCGTTCCTGTATCAGAGGAGCCCATGTATCTAGATACGTATCGTTCCCGTATCGGAGGAGTCCATGTATCTAGATACGTATCGTTCCTGTATCGGAGGAGCCCATGTATCTAGATACGTATCGTTCCCGTATCAGAGGAGCCCATGTATCTAGATACGTATCGTTCCCGTATCAGAGCCCATGTATCTAGATACGTATCGTTCCTGTATCAGAGGAGCCCATGTATCTAGATACGTATCGTTCCTGTATCAGAGCCCATGTATCTAGATACGTATCGTTCCTGTATCAGAGCCCATGTATCTAGATACGTATCGTTCCTGTATCAGAGCCCATGTATCTAGATACGTATCGTTCCTGTATCAGAGGAGTCCATGTATCTAGATACGTATCGTTCCTGTATCAGAGGAGCCCATGTATCTAAATACGAATCGTTCCTGTATCAGAGGAGCCCATGTATCTAGATACGTATCGTTCCTGTATCAGAGGAGCCCATGTATCTAGATACGTATCGTTCCTGTATCAGAGGAGTCCATGTATCTAGATACGTATCGTTCCTGTATCAGAGGAGCCCATGTATCTAGATACGTATCGTTCCTGTATAAGAGCCCATGTATCTAGATACGTATCGTTCCTGTATCAGAGGAGTCCATGTATCTAGATACGTATCGTTCCTGTATCAGAGGAGTCCATGTATCTAGATACGTATCGTTCCTGTATCAGAGGAGACCATGTATCTAGATACGTATCGTTCCTGTATCAGAGCCCATGTATCTAGATACGTATCGTTCCTGTATCAGAGCCCATGTATCTAGATACGTATCGTTCCTGTATCAGAGGAGCCCATGTATCTAGATACGTATCGTTCCTGTATCAGAGCCCATGTATCTAGATACGTATCGTTCCTGTATCAGAGGAGCCCATGTATCTAGATACGTATCGTTCCTGTATCAGAGCCCATGTATCTAGATACGTATCGTTCCTGTATCAGAGCCCATGTATCTAGATACGAATCGTTCCTGTATCAGAGCCCATGTATCTAGATACGTATCGTTCCTGTATCAGAGGAGCCCATGTATCTAGATACGTATCGTTCCTGTATCAGAGGAGCCCATGTATCTAGATACGTATCATTCCTGTATCAGAGCCCATGTATCTAGATACGTACCGTTCCTGTATCAGAGCCCATGTATCTAGATACGTATCGTTCCTGTATCAGAGGAGTCCATGTATCTAGATACGTATCGTTCCTGTATCAGAGGAGTCCATGTATCTAGATACGTATCGTTCCTGTATCAGAGCCCATGTATCTAGATACGTATCGTTCCTGTATCAGAGCCCATGTATCTAGATACGTATCGTTCCTGTATCAGAGCCCATGTATCTAGATACGTACCGTTCCTGTATCAGAGCCCATGTATCTAGATACGTATCGTTCCTGTATCAGAGGAGTCCATGTATCTAGATACGTATCGTTCCTGTATCAGAGGAGCCCATGTATCTAGATACGTATCGTTCCTGTATCAGAGGAGCCCATGTATCTAGATACGTATCGTTCCTGTATCAGAGGAGCCCATGTATCTAGATACGTATCGTTCCTGTATCAGAGGAGTCCATGTATCTAGATACGTATCGTTCCTGTATCAGAGCCCATGTATCTAGATACGTATCGTTCCCGTATCAGAGGAGACCATGTATCTAGATACGTATCGTTCCCGTATCGGAGGAGTCCATGTATCTAGATACGTATCGTTCCTGTATCGGAGGAGTCCATGTATCTAGATACGTATCGTTCCCGTATCAGAGGAGACCATGTATCTAGATACGTATCGTTCCCGTATCAGAGGAGCCCATGTATCTAGATACGTATCGTTCCCGTATCAGAGGAGCCCATGTATCTAGATACGTATCGTTCCCGTATCAGAGCCCATGTATCTAGATACGTATCGTTCCTGTATCAGAGCCCATGTATCTAGATACGTATCGTTCCTGTATCAGAGCCCATGTATCTAGATACGTATCGTTCCCGTATCAGAGGAGACCATGTATCTAGATACGTATCGTTCCCGTATCGGAGGAGTCCATGTATCTAGATACGTATCGTTCCTGTATCGGAGGAGTCCATGTATCTAGATACGTATCGTTCCCGTATCAGAGGAGACCATGTATCTAGATACGTATCGTTCCCGTATCAGAGGAGCCCATGTATCTAGATACGTATCGTTCCCGTATCAGAGGAGCCCATGTATCTAGATACGTATCGTTCCCGTATCAGAGCCCATGTATCTAGATACGTATCGTTCCTGTATCAGAGCCCATGTATCTAGATACGTATCGTTCCTGTATCAGAGCCCATGTATCTAGATACGTATCGTTCCTGTATCAGAGCCCATGTATCTAGATACGTATCGTTCCTGTATCGGAGGAGCCCATGTATCTAGATACGTATCGTTCCTGTATCAGAGCCCATGTATCTAGATACGTATCGTTCCTGTATCAGAGGAGCCCATGTATCTAGATACGTATCGTTCCTGTATCAGAGCCCATGTATCTAGATACGTATCGTTCCTGTATCAGAGGAGTCCATGTATCTAGATACGTATCGTTCCTGTATCAGAGGAGCCCATGTATCTAGATACGTATCGTTCCCGTATCAGAGGAGCCCATGTATCTAGATACGTACGGAATCATCTTCAAAAGGAAATCTGATTTATTATGAGTGTAATGTTGGTGTGCTTTCTCTCTCTGGTTCTCCAGCCCAGGAGGCAGGTGTATCTCCGTGCCCCAGTACCTGTCTTGACCTGTCTAAGTCCCAGACCCTCAGCTCTCTGTCTGAGAGCGGGGCTGTACTGGTAGAGGTCTGCTGTCTGCTAGTACTGGCTGTAGACAACAAGGTATCAAACACACACACACATTGCCTCCTCCTGCTGGCTATCGACTAACACACAACTATCTTTTCTCAGACTGTTGGCTATGTTCCCCAAACGTACCTCTGTTTCCTGTCGTCTGCAGGCAGCAGCAGAGGAGCTGTGTCTCCTACTCAGCCAGGTGTTCCAAATAGTTTATACTGAGTCCACTATAGACTTCCTGGACAGAGCCATCTTTGACGGAGCCACCACCCCCACCAGACACCTCTCTCTCTACAGTGGTGAGGACATCAATCGATTTAACATATCAATCAATCCCACACAGACACTGACGCCGCTCTCTACCAGTGGAGGCTGCTGAGAGGTTGGACGACTCATAATAATGGTTGGTCCGGAGCGAATGGAACGGCGTCATAATACCTGGAGACTATGTGTTGGATGTATTTGATACCATTCCACTGATTTCCGCTCCAGGCATTACCACGAGCCCGTCCTCCCCAATTAAGTAGCCACCAACCTCCTGTGCTCTCTACAGTGATGAGGCTCTGACCAGCTCAAAATGTGTTCAATGTTACTAAGAGCAGCAATAAAAACCAGTTTAAAAAATGTTTTATTAATATGAATCCTTTTATGTTTTCTAATTGTGAAGACGATTCTTCAAGCAAGGTGGACCTTAAGGAATCATTCGAAGCAGAGGCCAGTACCTTGTAAGTAGCTAGAACTATGTCTGTGTGTTATGCAGTTAGTTCCAGGGTTCTCAGGGCGGCGGTTCTAAGGCAGCGGGTTCTCTGGCGGCGGTTGGTATTGGTGTTTTATTAGATCACTTCACCAAATAACTGATTAAAACACACAGTTTTTGCAATGAAGGTCTACAGTAGCCTCAACAGCACTCTGTAGGGTAGCACCATGGTGTAGCTGGAGGACAGCTAGCTTCCCTCCTGTTATGTAATGAAGGTCTACAGTAGCCTCAACAGCACTCTGTAGGGTAGCACCATGGTGTAGCTGGAGGACAGCTAGCTTCCCTCCTGTTATGTAATGAAGGTCTACAGTAGCCTCAACAGCACTCTGTAGGGTAGCACCATGGTGTAGCTGGAGGACAGCTAGCTTCCCTCCTGTTATGTAATGAAGGTCTACAGTAGCCTCAACAGCACTCTGTAGGGTAGCACCATGGTGTAGCTGGAGGACAGCTAGCTTCCCTCCTGTTATGTAATGTAGGTCTACAGTAGCCTCAACAGCACTCTGTAGGGTAGCACCATGGTGTAGCTGGAGGACAGCTAGCTTCCCTCCTGTTATGTAATGAAGGTCTACAGTAGCCTCAACAGCACTCTGTAGGGTAGCACCATGGTGTAGCTGGAGGACAGCTAGCTTCCCTCCTGTTATGTAATGAAGGTCTACAGTAGCCTCAACAGCACTCTGTAGGGTAGCACCATGGTGTAGCTGGAGGACAGCTAGCTTCCCTCCTGTTATGTAATGAAGGTCTACAGTAGCCTCAACAGCACTCTGTAGGGTAGCACCATGGTGTAGCTGGAGGACAGCTAGCTTCCCTCCTGTTATGTAATGAAGGTCTACAGTAGCCTCAACAGCACTCTGTAGGGTAGCACCATGGTGTAGCTGGAGGACAGCTAGCTTCCCTCCTGTTATGTAATGAAGGTCTACAGTAGCCTCAACAGCACTCTGTAGGGTAGCACCATGGTGTAGCTGGAGGACAGCTAGCTTCCCTCCTGTTATGTAATGAAGGTATACAGTAGCCTCAACAGCACTCTGTAGGGTAGCACCATGGTGTAGCTGGAGGACAGCTAGCTTCCCTCCTGTTATGTAATGAAGGTCTACAGTAGCCTCAACAGCACTCTGTAGGGTAGCACCATGGTGTAGCTGGAGGACAGCTAGCTTCCCTCCTGTTATGTAATGAAGGTCTACAGTAGCCTCAACAGCACTCTGTAGGGTAGCACCATGGTGTAGCTGGAGGACAGCTAGCTTCCCTCCTGTTATGTAATGAAGGTCTACAGTAGCCTCAACAGCACTCTGTAGGGTAGCACCATGGTGTAGCTGGAGGACAGCTAGCTTCCCTCCTGTTATGTAATGAAGGTCTACAGTAGCCTCAACAGCACTCTGTAGGGTAGCACCATGGTGTAGTCAGAGGACAGCTAGCTTCCCTCCTGTTATGTAATGAAGGTCTACAGTAGCCTCAACAGCACTCTGTAGGGTAGCACCATGGTGTAGCTGGAGGACAGCTAGCTTCCCTCCTGTTATGTAATGAAGGTCTACAGTAGCCTCAACAGCACTCTGTAGGGTAGCACCATGGTGTAGCTGGAGGACAGCTAGCTTCCCTCCTGTTATGTAATGTAGGTCTACAGTAGCCTCAACAGCACTCTGTAGGGTAGCACCATGGTGTAGCTGGAGGACAGCTAGCTTCCCTCCTGTTATGTAATGAAGGTCTACAGTAGCCTCAACAGCACTCTGTAGGGCAGCACCATGGTGTAGTCAGAGGACAGCTAGCTTCCCTCCTGTTATGTAATGAAGGTCTACAGTAGCCTCAACAGCACTCTGTAGGGTAGCACCATGGTGTAGTCAGAGGACAGCTAGCTTCCCTCCTGTTATGTAATGAAGGTCTACAGTAGCCTCAACAGCACTCTGTAGGGTAGCACCATGGTGTAGCTGGAGGACAGCTAGCTTCCCTCCTGTTATGTAATGAAGGTCTACAGTAGCCTCAACAGCACTCTGTAGGGTAGCACCATGGTGTAGCTGGAGGACAGCTAGCTTCCCTCCTGTTATGTAATGAAGGTCTACAGTAGCCTCAACAGCACTCTGTAGGGTAGCACCATGGTGTAGCTGGAGGACAGCTAGCTTCCCTCCTGTTATGTAATGAAGGTCTACAGTAGCCTCAACAGCACTCTGTAGGGCAGCACCATGGTGTAGCTGGAGGACAGCTAGCTTCCCTCCTGTTATGTAATGAAGGTCTACAGTAGCCTCAACAGCACTCTGTAGGGTAGCACCATGGTGTAGTCAGAGGACAGCTAGCTTCCCTCCTGTTATGTAATGAAGGTCTACAGTAGCCTCAACAGCACTCTGTAGGGTAGCACCATGGTGTAGCTGGAGGACAGCTAGCTTCCCTCCTGTTATGTAATGAAGGTCTACAGTAGCCTCAACAGCACTCTGTAGGGTAGCACCATGGTGTAGCTGGAGGACAGCTAGCTTCCCTCCTGTTATGTAATGAAGGTCTACAGTAGCCTCAACAGCACTCTGTAGGGTAGCACCATGGTGTAGCTGGAGGACAGCTAGCTTCCCTCCTGTTATGTAATGAAGGTCTACAGTAGCCTCAACAGCACTCTGTAGGGTAGCACCATGGTGTAGCCGGAGGACAGCTAGCTTCCCTCCTGTTATGTAATGAAGGTCTACAGTAGCCTCAACAGCACTCTGTAGGGTAGCACCATGGTGTAGCTGGAGGACAGCTAGCTTCCCTCCTGTTATGTAATGAAGGTCTACAGTAGCCTCAACAGCACTCTGTAGGGTAGCACCATGGTGTAGCCAGAGGACAGCTAGCTTCCCTCCTGTTATGTAATGAAGGTCTACAGTAGCCTCAACAGCACTCTGTAGGGTAGCACCATGGTGTAGCCGGAGGACAGCTAGCTTCCCTCCTGTTATGTAATGAAGGTCTACAGTAGCCTCAACAGCACTCTGTAGGTTAGCACCATGGTGTAGCTGGAGGACAGCTAGCTTCCCTCCTGTTATGTAATGAAGGTCTACAGTAGCCTCAACAGCACTCTGTAGGGTAGCACCATGGTGTAGCTGGAGGACAGCTAGCTTCCCTCCTGTTATGTAATGAAGGTCTACAGTAGCCTCAACAGCACTCTGTAGGGTAGCACCATGGTGTAGCTGGAGGACAGCTAGCTTCCCTCCTGTTATGTAATGAAGGTCTACAGTAGCCTCAACAGCACTCTGTAGGGTAGCACCATGGTGTAGCTGGAGGACAGCTAGCTTCCCTCCTGTTATGTAATGAAGGTCTACAGTAGCCTCAACAGCACTCTGTAGGGCAGCACCATGGTGTAGTCAGAGGACAGCTAGCTTCCCTCCTGTTATGTAATGAAGGTCTACAGTAGCCTCAACAGCACTCTGTAGGGCAGCACCATGGTGTAGTCAGAGGACAGCTAGCTTCCCTCCTGTTATGTAATGTAGGTCTACAGTAGCCTCAACAGCACTCTGTAGGGTAGCACCATGGTGTAGTCAGAGGACAGCTAGCTTCCCTCCTGTTATGTAATGAAGGTCTACAGTAGCCTCAACAGCACTCTGTAGGGCAGCACCATGGTGTAGTCAGAGGACAGCTAGCTTCCCTCCTGTTATGTAATGAAGGTCTACAGTAGCCTCAACAGCACTCTGTAGGGCAGCACCATGGTGTAGCTGGAGGACAGCTAGCTTCCGTCCTCCTCTGGGTACATTGGTGTATGGTATTTTATTAGGATCCCCATTAGCTGTTGCGAAAGCATCAGCTATTCTTCCTGTGTTCCACATGAAACATGAGATAATATAGAGTATAGAACACTTAGTCGAGGACTGAGATACATAAATGTAAAATGTCACACATACTGTAGCCTACGTATCAGTATATACACACAATATCTAGGTCTAATACATAGTACAGTGCAAATTACAATACAAGATATACAAAATGGCTGTGTCTCTTCACAGCCCCCTTTGTGCAGTAAGGTGTGTTTTCTTATCTGGTTTTATGGGTAGCTTGAGTTACCTGGGTTACCAGAGAGTTCCATGTAGTCATGTTACCTGGGTTACCAGAGAGTTCCATGTAGTCATGTTACCTGGGTTACCAGAGAGTTCCATGTAGTCATGTTACCTGGGTTACCAGAGAGTTCCATGTAGTCATGGCTCAATTTAATACTGTGCGTTTCCCAGCCTCTGTTCTGGACTTGGGGACTGTGAAGAGACCTCTGGTTGCATGTCTTGTGTTGTACCGACAAGTGTCTGTACTGTGTGTCAACTGCCTGAACAGACACATCAATAACTCTTGGCTCAACTTTGATCCAGGAGAGAATGACATGCCTGTTACTTAACACTTTCCCTCTGTGTACATCTAAGTGCGATACGTGCTGCTTTGTTCTGGACCAACTGCAATTCACCGATGTCCTTCTTTGCTGCACATGACCACACAGCTGGACAGTAGTCCAGGTGTGACAAAACTAGGGCCTGTAGCACCTGTCTGGTCAAATGAGATGTCAGAGAAGACAGAGCAATGCCCTATCATGGACAAACCTCTTCCTATTTTAGCAACTATTGAGTCTATATGTTTTGACAATGACAGCTTGCTGTGGTTCTGTAGGGTTTTAATGATGTGTTTCTGTTGATGTGGTTCTGTAGGGTTTTAATTAAGTGGTTATATAGGGTTCTGTTGATGTGGTTCTGTGGGGTTTTAATGATATGGTTCTGTAGGGTTTTAATGATGTGGTTCTGTAGGGTTTTGATGAAGTGGTTCTGTAGGGTTTTAATGATGTGGTTATGTCTTCCAAGATGGCATAGCAGTTCAGACGTCTTTTTTGTCCTCGTATTGTCGTGTCCTGTATACATATATATTTACACCTTTCTTCGCATATCTTTATATATTTTATTATCCAAGAACTCAACTACAAAAGCTTTCCTGCAACCCGCCTCACCAATTACAAAAAAAAGTATTATTTACCTCAAATCTGAAAATCCACAGTGGAAGCTAGCCAGAGGCTAACCAGAAGCTAGCCAGTAGCTGATCTGAAGCTGCCCAGAAGTTAGCCGGTTTGCTGGCTAGCGTTGGTGTTTCAGCTGCCCACGTTTTGTGGTCTTCAGCTATTCCTTTAGCTCGATAATCTATCGGCACTTTTGTGCAACGCGACTCGGACCGGAGCATACCGGGCCTATTTTTTCTCAGTGTCCCCGGATTTCAGCCGCAGGCTCTGGACGTTTGCACCTTGATTTCGCAGCTAGCTAGCTGCAAACCGTGTGACTATTGGCTTACGTCGATCCCGGAGCAAACTTAAATTATTCCGAAGCTAGCCAGCTGAGTTCCATCAGCCATTCCTGGGCTACAGTCACCTATCCGGACCCGTTTTTTTTTGTTTTGTTGTTGCTGCAGATGCGGAGCCCCATCGGGCCTTCACGACTGACTGCCGACATTATCTGCCCGAGGGAGTTATCCAACTGGCACCTCCGTCGCAACGTTACCTGAACGCTCATCTGGGGCCCGCTAATCGTTAGCTGTCTTATCGGCTGCTATCTGAATAAGTATATCGGACAATTTTTCTTGGGTCACTATATCTATTTTGCCAATTGGATTGACCCCCTCTACCACACGGAACCCCACTAATCTACCGACGGAAACGACGAGGTGTCTAAAAAAAAATAGACCTCCATCCTATGCTAGCTTGCTACCGATAGCCAGCTACCCGGCTAGCTGTCTGGATCGCCGTGACCCCAACCAACCTCTACTCACTGGACCCTTATGATCACTCGACTAAGCATGCCTCTCCTTAATGTAAATATGCCTTGTCCATTGCTGTTCTGGTTAGTGTTTATTGGCTTATTTCACTGTAGAGCCTCTAGCCCTGCTCACTATACCATATCCAACCTTTCAGTTCCACCACCCACATATGCGATGACATCACCTGGTTTCAATGATGTTTCTAGAGACAATATCTCTCTCATCATCACTCAATACCTAGGTTTACCTCCACTGTATTCACATCCTGCCATACCTTTGTCTGTACATTATTCCTTGAAGCTATTTTATCGCCCCCAGAAACGTCCTTTTACTCTCTGTTCTAGACGTTCTAGACGACCAATTCTCATAGCTTTTAGCCGTACCCTTATCCTACTCTTCCTCTGGTGATGTAGAGGTGAACCCAGGCCCTGCAGTACCTAGCTCCACTCCTATTCCCCAGGCGCTCTCTTTTGATGACTTCTGTAACCGTAATAGCCTTGGTTTCATGCATGTTAACATTAGAAGCCTCCTCCCTAAGTTTGTTTTGTTCACTGCTTTAGCACACTCTGCCAACCCAGATGTTTTAGCCGTGTCTGAATCCTGGCTTAGGAAGACCACCAAAAATTCTGACATTTTCATCCCTAATTACAACATTTTCAGACAAGATAGAACGGCCAAAGGGGGCGGTGTTGCAATCTACTGCAAAGATTGCCTGCAGAGTTCTGTTTTACTATCCAGGTCTGTTCCCAAACAATTTGAACTTCTACTTTTAAAAATCCACCTCTCTAAAAACAAGTCTCTCACCGTTGCCGCCTGCTATAGACCACCCTCTGCCCCCAGCTGTGCTCTGGACACCATATGTGAACTGATTGCCCCCCATCTATCTTCAGAGCTCGTGCTGCTAGGCGACCTAAATTGGAACATGCTTAACACCCCAGCCATCCTACAATCTAAGCTTGATGCCCTCAATCTCACACAAATTATCAATGAACCTACCAGGTACCACCCCAATTCCGTAAACACGGGTACCCTCATAGATATCATCCTAACCAACTTGCCCTCCAAATACACCTCTGCTGTTTTCAACCAAGATCTCAGCGATCACTGCCTCATTGCCTGCATCCGTAATGGGTCAGCGGTCAAACGACCTCCACTCATCACTGTCAAACGCTCCCTGAAACACTTCAGCGAGCAGGCCTTTCTAATCGACCTGGCCGAGGTATCCTGGAAGGATATTGATCTTATCCCGTCAGTAGAGGATGCCTGGATATTTTTTTTAAATGCCTTCCTCACCATCTTGAATAAGCATGCCCCATTCAAGAAATTTAGAACCAGGAACAGATATAGCCCTTGGTTCTCTCCTGACCTGACTGCCCTTAACCAACAGAAAAACATCCTATGGCGTTCTGCATTAGCATCGAACAGCCCCCGTGATATGCAACTTTTCAGGGAAGCTAGGAACCAATATACACAGGCAGTTAGAAAAGCCAAGGCTAGCTTTTTCAAGCAGAAATTTGCTTCCTGCAACACAAACTCAAAAAAGTTCTGGGACACTGTAAAGTCCATGGAGAATAAGAACACCTCCTCCCAGCTTCCAACTGCACTGAAGATAGGAAACACTGTCACCACCGACAAATCCACTATAATTGAGAATTTCAATAAGCATTTTTCTACGGCTGGTCATGCTTTCCACCTGGCTACCCCTACCCCGGTCAACAGCACTGCACCCCCCACAGCAACTCGCCCAAGCCTTCCCCATTTCTCTTTCTCCCAAATACAGTCAGCTGATGTTCTGAAAGAGCTGCAAAATCTGGACCCTTACAAATCAGCCGGGCTAGATAATCTGGACCCTTTCTTTCTAAAACTATCTGCTGAAATTGTTGCCACCCCTATTACTAGCCTTTTCAACCTCTCTTTCGTGTCGTCTGAGATTCCCAAAGATTGGAAAGCAGCTGCGGTTATCCCCCTCTTCAAAGGGGGGGGACACTCTTGACCCAAACAGCTACAGACCCATATCTATCCTACCCTGCCTTTCTAAGGTCTTCGAAAGCCAAGTTAACAAACAGATTACCGACCATTTCGAATCCCACCATACCTTCTCCGCTATGCAATCTGGTTTCAGAGCTGGTCATGGGTGCACCTCAGCCACGCTCAAGGTCATAAACAATATCTTAACCGCCATCGATAGGAAACATTACTGTGCAGCCGTATTCATCGACCTGGCCAAGGCTTTCGACTCTGTCAATCACCACATCCTCATCGGCAGACTCGACAGCCTTGGTTTCTCTAATGATTGCCTCGCCTGGTTCACCAACTACTTCTCTGATCGAGTTCAGTGTGTCAAATCGGAGGGTCTGTTGTCCGGGCCTCTGGCAGTCTCTATGGGGGTGCCACAGGGTTCAATTCTTGGACCGACTCTCTTCTCTGTATACATCAATGATGTCGCTCTTGCTGCTGGTGAGTCTCTGATCCACCTCTACGCAGACGACACTATTCTGTATACTTCTGGCCCTTCTTTTGACACTGTGTTAACAACCCTCCAGGTGAGCTTCAATGCCATAACTCTCCTTCCGTGGCTTCCAACTGCTCTTAAATACAAGTAAAACTAAATGCATGCTCTTCAACCGATCGCTGCCTGCACCTGCCCGCCTGTCCAACATCACTACTCTAGACGGCTTTGACTTAGAATATGTGGACAACTACAAATACCTAGGTGTCTGGTTAGACTGTAAACTCTCCTTCCAGACTCACATCAAACATCTCCAATCCAAAGTTAAATCTAGAATTGGCTTCCTATTCCGCAACAAAGCATCCTTCACTCATGCTGCCAAACATACCCTTGTAAAACTGACCATCCTACCAATCCTCGACTTCGGTGATGTCATTTACAAAATAGCCTCCAATACCCTACTCAATAAATTGGATGCAGTCTATCACAGTGCCATCCGTTTTGTCACCAAAGCCCCTTACACTACCCACCACTGCGACCTGTACACTCTCGTTGGCTGGCCCTCGCTTCATACTCGTCGCCAAACCCACTGGCTCCAGGTCATCTACAAGACCCTGCTAGGTAAAGTCCCCCCTTATCTCAGCTCGCTGGTCACCATAGCAGCACCTACCTGTAGCACGCGCTCCAGCAGGTATATCTCTCTGGTCACCCCCAAAACCAATTCTTCCTTTGGCCGCCTCTCCTTCCAGTTCTCTGCTGCCAATGACTGGAACGAACTACAAAAATCTCTGAAATTGGAAACACTTATCTCCCTCACTAGCTTTAAGCACCAGCTGTCAGAGCAGCTCATAGATTACTGCACCTGTACATAGCCCATCTATAATTTAGCCCAAACAACTACCTCTTTACCTACTGTATTCATTTATTTATTTTTGCTCCTTTGCACCCCATTATTTCTATCTCTACTTTGCACTTTCTTCCACTGCAAACCAACCATTCCAGTGTTTTTTTTACTTGCTATATTGTATTTACTTCGCCACCATGGCCTTTTTATATTTTTATTTATTTTTATATATATTTTGTTTGCCTTCACCTCCCTTATCTCACCTCACTTGCTCACATTGTATATAGACTTATTTTTCACTGTATTATTGACTGTATGTTTGTTCTACTCCATGTGTAACTATGTGTTGTTGTATGTGTCGAACTGCTTTGCTTTATCTTGGCCAGGTCGCAATTGTAAATGAGAACGTGTTCTCAATTTGCCTACCTGGTTAAATAAAGGTGAAATAAAATAAATAAATAAATAAAATGTGGGGTTCTGTTGATGTGGTTCTGTAGGGTTTTAATGATGTGGTTCTGTTGATGTGGTTCTGTAGGGTTCTGTTGATGTGGTTCTGTGGGGTTTTAATGAAGTGGTTATATAGGGTTCTGTTGATGTGGTTCTGTAGGGTTCTGTTGATGTGGTTCTGTAGGGTTTTAATGATGTGGTTCTGTGGGGATCTGTTGATGTGGTTCTGTGGGGTTCTGTTGATGTGGTTCTGTGGCGTTTTAATGATGTGGTTCTGTAGGGTTTTAGTGATGTGGTTCTGTAGGGTTTTAGTGATGTGGTTCTGTAGGGTTTTAGTGATGTGGTTCTGTAGGGTTTTAATGATGTGGTTCTGTAGGGTTTTAATGATGTGGTTCTGTAGGGTTTTAATGATGTGGTTCTGTGGGGTTTTAATGATGTGGTTCTGTGGGGTTTTAATGATGTGGTTCTGTTGATGTGGTTCTGTAGGGTTTTAATGATGTGGTTCTGTGGGGTTTTAATGATGTGGTTCTGTGGGGTTTTAATTATGTGGTTCTGTAGGGTTTCAATGATGTGGTTCTGTTGATGTGGTTCTGTGGGGTTCTGTTGATGTGGTTCTGTGGGGTTCTGTTGATGTGGTTCTGTAGGGTTCTGTTGATGTGGTTCTGTAGGGTTCTGTTGATGTGGTTCTGTAGGGTTTTAATGATGTGGTTCTGTAGGGTTCTATTGATGTGGTTCTGTAGGGTTTTAATGATGTGGTTCTGTTGATGTGGTTCTGTGGGGTTTTAATGATGTGGTTCTGTAGGGTGCTGTTGATGTGGTTCTGTAGGGTAGTTCTGTAGGGTTTTAATGATGTGGTTCTGTAGGGTTTTAATGATGTGGTTCTGTAGGGTTTTAGTGAAGTGGTTATATAGGGTTCTGTTGATGTGGTTCTGTTTGTTCTATAGTTCCTTCCAGGGGTCTCTAGAGGCAGGGGGCGACTCTCCGTCCCCCACCTCCACCCCAGCCTCCCCTCAGACCAAGACAGCCAGCGAAGGAGAGCTGAGCACCACCGCCACAGAGCTGCTACAAGACTACATGACCACGGTAGGGTGGGTGTGTTGTGTGTCTGTGCATGTATGGATGTATAATGGCGCCTGAGGGGATGGCTGCCGTTGACGGGCTCCTAACCAACTGCTATTTAATGTGGGTGTTTTTTTTCTCACATTGTTTGTAACTTATTTTGTACATAATATTGCTGCTACCGTCTCTTAGAGCCGAAAAGAGATTCTGGATATCAGAACAGAGATTACTGGATGAAGATTTATTTTTCTTTAATGAGTCCGACGCGAAGGATATACTGCTTCCCCCGAGTCCCGTCATTCACGTGAAGAAAATACAGACATACAGGGGGCGGAGATCAGGGTGCCTCGTCGGCGAGTGGGTAACCTCGCCTCTACCATCCGTTCTATCGGACAACATGCAATCACTGGAGAATAAACTGGACGATCTCCGTTCGAGACTGTCCCGCCAACGGGATATTAAACTGTTATATCTTATGTTTCACCAAGTCGTGGCTGAATGACGACACGGATAATATAGAGCTGGCTGGGTTTCCGTTCATCAGCAGGACAGAACAGCTACATCCGGTAAGGAGGGGTGGGGTGTTTTCTATTTGTCAATAACAGCTGGTGCACGATGTCTAATGTTAAAGAAGTCTCGGGGTGTTGCACCTCATGATAAGGTGTAGACCACACTATCTACCGAGATAGTTTTCATCTATATTTTTTGTAGTCGTCTATTTACCTCCACAGACCCATGCTGGCACTAAGACCGCACTCAACCAGCTGTATAAGGCCATAAGCAAACAAGAAAATGCTCATCCAGAAGCGGCGCTCCTAGTGGCCGGGGACTTTAATGCAGGCAAACTTAAATTCTACCAACATGTCACATGATCAACCAGAGGGAAAAAAACTCTAGACCACCTTTACACACACACAGAGATGCATAAAGTTCTCCCTCGCCCTCCGTTTGGCAAATTTGACCAATATTCTATCCTCCTGATTCCTGCTTACAAGCTAAAACTAAAGCAGGAAGTACCAGTGATTCGCTCAATACGGAAGTGGTCAATTGACGCAGATGCTATGCTACAGGACTGTTTTGCTAGCACAGACTGGGATATGTTCTGGGATTCATCCAATGGCATTGAGGAGAATACCACCTCAGTCATCGACTTCATCAATAAGTGCATCGACGACATCGTCCCCACAGTAACCGTATGTACATATCCCAACCAGAAGCCATGGATTACAGGCAACATCCCCACCGAGCTAAAGGCTAGAGCTGCCACTTTCAAAGAGCGGGACACTAATCCGGACGACTATAAGAAATCCCGCTATGCCGTCAGACGAACCATCAAACAGGCAAAGCGTCAATACAGGACTAAGATTGAATCCTACTTCACCGGCTCTGACGCTTGTCGAATGTGGCAGGGCTTGAAAACTATTACGGACTACAAAGGGAAACCCAGCTGACGCAAGCCTAGCAGACGAGCTAAATGCCTTTTTATGCTCTCTTTGAGGCAAGCAACACTGAAGCATGCACAAGAGCACCAGCTGTTTTGGATGACTGTGTGATCACGCTCTCCGTAGCCGATGTGAGCAAGACCTTTAAACGGGTGAACATTCACAAGGCTGCGGTGCCAGACGGATTACCAGGACGTGTACTCAGAGCATTCACTGACCAACTGGAAAGTGTCTTACTGACTTTTTCAAACTCTCCCTGAGCGAGTCTGTAATACCAACATGTTTCAAGCAGACCACCATAGTCCCTGTGCCCAAGAATGCGTTGGTAACCTGCCTAAATGACTCACGTCGGTAGCCTTAAAGTGCTTTGAAAGACTGGTCATGGCTCACATCAAGACCATTATCCCGGAAACCTTAGACCCACTTCAATTTGCATCCAGCACCAACAGATCCACAGATGACGCAATCTCTATCGTGCCCTTTCCCACCTGGACAAAAGGAACACCTATGTGAGAATGTTATTCATTGATTTACAGCTCAGCATTCAAATCAATAGTGCCCACAAAGCTCATCATTAAGCTAAGGACCCGGGGACTTAACACCTCCCTCTGCAACTGTATCCTGGACTTTCTGACGGGCCGCCCCCAGGTGGTAAAAGTAGGCAACAACACATCTGCCACGCTGACCCTCAACGCAGGGCCCCTCAGGGGTGCGTGCTTAGTCCCCTCCTGTAGTCTGTGTTCACCCACGACTCCAGCATCATCATTAAGTTTGCTGAAGACACAACAGTGGTAGGCCTGATCGCCGACAACAATGAGACAGCCTATAGGGAGGAGGTCAGAGACCTGGCTGTGTGGTTTCAGGACAACAACCTCTCCCTCAATGTGAGCAAGACAATGGAGCTGATCGTGGACTACAGGAAAAGGAGGGCTGAACAGGCCTCCATTAACATCGACGAGGCTGTAGTGGAGCAGGTTGAGAGCTTCAAGTTCCTTGGTGTCCACATCACCAACAAACTATCATGGTCCAAACACACCAAGACAGTCATGAAGAGGGCACGACAACACCTTTTCCCCTTCAGGACACTGAAAAGATTTGGCATGGGTCCCCAGATCCTCAAAAAGTTCTACAGCTGCACCATCGAGAGCACCCTGACCGGTTGCATCACCGCCTGGTATGGCAACTGATCGGCATCTGACCGTAAGGCGCTACAAAGGGTAGTGCATACGGCCCGGTACATCACTGGGGCCAAGCTTCCTGCCATCCAGGAACTATATACTAGGCGGTGTCAGACTCCAGTCACGCAAGTCATAGACTTTTCTCTCTGCAACCACACGGCAAGCGGTACCGGAGCACCAAGTCTAGGTCCAAAAGGCTCCTTAACAGCTTCTACCCCCAAGCCATAAGACTCCTGAACAATATATACCCCCTGCATATACAGTGACAAAAAAAGTATGTGAACCCTTTGGAATTAGCCGGATATGTGCATAAATTGGTCATCAAATTTGATCGGATCTTCATCTAAGTCACAACAATAGACAAACATAGTGTGTTTAAACTAACACACAAATGTTTTTTTTCTTGTCTGTATTGAATACATCATTTAAACATTCAGTGTAGGTTGGAAAAAGTATGTGAACCCCTAGGCTAATGACTTCTCCAAAAGCCCATTGGAGTCAGGAATCAATGAGGCAAGATTGGAGATGTTGGTTAGAGCTGCCCTGCCCGATCAAAAACCCTGCCCTGCCATCACAAAATGTTAGTTTGCTATTCACAAGAAGCATTGCTTGATGTGAACCATGCCTCGAGCAAAAGAGATTTCAGAAGACCTAAGATTAAGAATTGTTGACTTGCATAAAGCTGGAAAGGGTTACAAAAGTATCTCTAAAAGCCTTGATGTTCATCAGTCCACGGTAAGACAAATTGTCTATGAATGGAGAAAGTTCAGCACTGTTGCTACTCTCCCTAGGAGTGGCCGTCCTGCAAAGATGACTGCAAGAGCACAGTGCAGAATGCTCAATGAGGGTAAGAAGAATCCTAGAGTGTCAGCTAAAGACTTACAAATCTCTGGAACATGCTAACATCTCTGGAACATGCTAACATCTCTTTTGACGAGTCGACGATACGTAAAACACTAAACAAGAATGGTGTTCATGGGAGGATACCACGGAAGAAGCCACTGCTGTCCAAAGAAAACATTGCTGCGCGTCTGAATTTCGCAAAAGAACACCTGGATGTTCCACAGCGCTACTGGCAAAATATTCTGTGGACAGATGAAACTACAGTTGAGTTGTTTGGAAGGAACACACAACACTGTGTGGAGAACAAAAGGCACAGCACACCAACATCAAAACCTCATCCCAACTGTAAAGTATGGTGGAGGGAGCGTCATGGTTTGGGGCTGCTTTGCTGCCTCAGGGCCTGGACAGCTTGCTATCATCGACAGATTTCCCAAGTTTATCAAGACATTTTGCAGGAGAATGTAAGGCTATCTGTCCGCCAATTGAAGCTCAACAGAAGTTGGGTGATGCAACAGGACAACGACCCAAAAGACAGAAGTAATCAACAACAGAATGGCTTCAACAGAAGAAAATACGCCTTCTGGAGTCGCCCAGTCAGAGTCCTGACCTCAACCTGATTGAGATGCTGTGACACGACCTCAAGAGAGCGGTTCACACCAGACACCCCAAGAATATTGCTGAACTGAAACAGTTTTGTAAAGAGGAACGGTCCAAAATTCCTCCTGACCGTTGTGCAGGTCTAATCTGCAACTACAGAAAACGTTTGGTTGAGGTTATTGCTGCCAAAGGAGGGTCAACCAGTTATTAAATCCAAGGGTTCACATAATTTTCCCACCCTGCACTGTGAATGTTTACACAGTGTGTTCAATAAAGGCAATTAAACGTATAATTGTTTGTTTTATTCGTTTAACCAGACTGCGTTTATGTATTATTGTTACTTACTTGCTGTTTGGCGTTTTAGGCTGGGTTTCTGTACAGCACTTTGAGATATCAGCTGATGTACGAAGGGCTAAATAAATACATTTGATTTGATTTGACTTAGATGAAGATCAGATCAAATTTTATGACCAATTTATGCAGAAATCCAAACAATTCCAAAGGGTTCACGTACTTTTTCTTGCCACTCTAGCCATCGTTATTGTTATTTAATTTTTTACTTTAGTTTATTTAGTAAATATCTTTACTCTTATTTCTTGAACTGCGTTGTTTGTTAAGGGCTTGTAAGTCAGCATTTCACGGTAAGGTTTACATCTGCTGTATTCGGCGCATGTGACATTTGATGTATGAGGTTGTGGCTTTGGTGATCTGTAAAATATGTACAGCTGCTTTCTTGGTGATCTATAAAATATGTACAGCTGCTTTCTTGGTGATCTATAAAATATGTACAGCTGCTTTCTTGGTGATCTGTAAAATATGTACAGCTGCTTTCTTGGTGATCTGTAAAATATGTACAGCTGCTTTCTTGGTGATCTGTAAAATATGTACAGCTGCTTTCTTGGTGATCTGTAAAATATGTACAGCTGCTTTCTTGGTGATCTGTAAAATATGTACAGCTGCTTTCTTGGTGATCTATACAATATGTACAGCTGCTTTCTTGGTGATCTATACAATATGTACAGCTGCTTTCTTGGTGATCTATACAATATGTACAGCTGCTTTCTTGGTGATCTATACAATATGTACAGCTGCTTTCTTGGTGATCTATACAATATGTACAGCTGCTTTCTTGGTGATCTATACAATATGTACAGCTGCTTTCTTGGTGATCTATACAATATGTACAGCTGCTTTCTTGGTGATCTATACAATATGTACAGCTGCTTTCTTGGTGATCTATACAATATGTACAGCTGCTTTCTTGGTGATCTATACAATATGTACAGCTGCTTTCTTGCATGCTCTATTAGACTTTCTCATTTTATTTTTCTCTAACATTTTTCCCTCCCCCTCTCCCCCCTTTTCTCTCTCCCCCTTTTCTCTCTCCCCCCTTTTCTCTCTCCCCCTTTTCTCTCTCCCCCCTTTTCTCTCTCCTCTCTCTCCTCCTTTTCTCTCTCCTCCCTCCCTCTCTCTCTCCCCCCGTTTCTCTCTCTCTCCCCCCGTTTCTCTCTCTCTCCCTCCCCCTCTTTTCCTCTTTAAGTTGCGTACCAAGTTGTCGTCTCAGGAGATCCAGCAGTTTGCTACTCTTCTTCATGAGTACCGTAACGGAGCGTCCGTCCATGAGTTCTGTATCAACCTTCGCCAGCTCTACGGGGACAGCAGGAAGTTCCTCCTACTGGGTGAGAACCACTTCCTGTATGGGGGTCACAGGGTGAAAGGTCAAACCTGGGCTGTGTTCAGAGGTCAAGCCGAGCAGCAGGAAACAGTTGTGAGACGAACCGGAGATTTTTACCTGAGCTTGACCGATGAGAATGCTTTATTTTGTGTTTCCCAATCCCTGTTTTTTGCTACGTTGTGCCTTATTGAACAGGACCTTGCTGTTTCAGCTCGACTGTGAAATGAGTCTGCACTATTTCAGTTCACATAAGGCTCTCGGGGTTCTACAGTGGGACCATTTTTAATCCCATATGTGCCTAAATATGTGCTGTGTGCCCTGGATTGTTAATTTAGGAGCCCCAGTGAGTCTAGAGAAATGAGGGACTCTAGCTTTAATACCTAAAATCATTTTCATTGTGCTGCTAAATTTCTTTGGCTCCTTGTAAAAATATATATATTTTTTTTTAAAGTCAACTTAAAGCCCTGGTTCTGTGATTGACTGTCTGTGCATTGTCCCCCCACTCCCCCCTCCCCCCTCCCTTACGATCCCATGTCCATCCAGGTCTGAGGCCGTTCATCCCCGAGAAGGACAGCCAACACTTTGAGAACTTCCTGGAGACCATCGGCGTTAAGGACGGCCGCGGCATCATCACCGACAGCTTCGGACGCTACCGCCGCACCGCCAGCTCCGCCTCCGACTCAACCACCAATGGGAACGGAGCGGCGGGAGGGGACGGGGGTGGGTCTGACGAAGGCCTGGTGCCCTCCGAAGGAGATGAGTGGGACCGCATGATCTCTGATATCAGTAATGATATAGAGGCTCTGGGCGTTAGTATGGACCAAGAAGGGGTCACACCCTAGCCTCTAACCCCTTGCCTCGAGTCTGGGAGAGGGGGTGACGCCCTACCCCCCTAGACCCTACTCCCTACCATCGTGACTGTGCTGCGGTATGGACCAAGAAGGGGTCACGCCCTAGACCCTAACCCCTTCTCCTTATGCCCTAACTCATACCCCCTAGTCCCTACTCATCCTGAACCAACAGAGAGGACGATCCAGCCAGCCCAGATCCCAACCCCCTGATGATGACATGCTGTGCATTGTGGCCAATCAGCTTTCAGTGCGAGCCAGCAGTGGCCAATCAGCTCGGCCGTTCAAGGAAAACGTTATTGATCCATTCGTAGTGGGTTTTTACTAACTGACTGAATGGCAGCCTTCTACGTCTCTGGGGGGTTTTATCGTTATTGGCAGTATCTGCCATCGGTGACCAGGATGAAGCTGAGTCACCCTCCTGAGGGCAGCCATCATGAATACCCACAATGCTCTGTCTGGTGTCTCGCTTCACAATGGGTGCGTTTTGACATTGCAGCCACCTTTTTAAAGGCGAGTCGAGACCGACTGATCTACAAATCACCTTAGATCATTAAAAATTATTGTAGGTCAAGTCAGTCGCAATTTTCCCTTCATACAGCACGCTTTTGATGCTCTGGAACACGGCCAATCAGAGTCTGCGTTGTACAGGAAATAAGGGTGCCATTTTAGACTCAGACCAGAAGATGTGCCTGGACACAGAATATTGAATATTTTATAATGACTTATGTATGTAGTAGTTAGCCTGTATTTCTAACTAATATGTGTTCTTTAAGGTCAATCATTAACCTTCTACAGTCTCAGCCCTGTCCTAAGACTGGGGGGGGGGGCAAGGTGGGGTTCTACTCAGCTAACATATGGAATTGTTTTAAGAAGGTCATACCAAGGACATTTAGCTATTCGATTTAGAATTTTAAGATCCCTTGGAAGTATAACGAAAATATATAAAAAGTATTTGATGAAGCAGTGAATTTGACCTTACAGCTGTTAGCCCATACAAACACATTGAATAACAGATTCACTACATGGAACGACAGATAGTAAAAAAAAAATAATAATCAAAAGGAAGTTTGTTCTGAGGTGTCTTCGATATATGCGAGATATAAGAAAGATCAGGAACCTTTTTAATTTACATTTTATTACATGTATTTGACCCCTTATTTTTGGCACTAAATTATCTCCATATATACTTCCATTTGTTTTTTTCAACTGGTTCCTGGGACCTTCAAACGAGTCTTGTAGGGGGGGTCGTAGAGCAGAACTGCCGACATGTAAACGCTTGTGGGGGGGGGGGTCGTAGAGCAAAACGGATTTGGAAGTTCGACGTCGACGGATGTGGTGGATTATTAAGATGCATCCAATGTAAGGAAACTGAAATCTCTAGTTTAAACTGAAGGATGTTGATGAGGATTTTTGTATTATGCTAATATTATTTTTGGCGGGCTGTGGAAATCCACTCTGGGAGGGGTTAACTTAATCCACCAAGTATCTTCTCCTACTCTGCATATTTACTGCTTTCCTTTTTTGTAGATTTTTTTCCAAATGCACCCTATTCCTTATTTAGTGCACTACTTTTGACCAGAACTCTATGGGTACTCGTCAAAAGTAGTGCACTAAATAGGGAATAGAGTGCTCTTTGGTTGTTTGGACTTTGTGTTTTATATACTGATTTACTTGTACTATTTTGTTGTGGTTTTATGTTTTACACTTAGCCTCATTTAGCCTTAGCCTAGCATTTAGCCTTAGCCTAGCATTTAGCCTAGCATTTAGCCTTAGCCTAGCGTTTTCTATTAACGTTTACCTTTGTCTTATCTCAGTCAACGACATATGTTGATAAAAATGTGACTTTATGAAACTGAAACCTCCCGTTCAGAATATCTGGATGGACAACATATCTGACAAAGCCAGTTACCGGCTGATTTACAATTCAATGCCCAATCTCTTCTCATAGCGCAGACAGACCAACCTTACCTTCAGCCATGCACAGTACACCGTAAAGTAGTATACTATATACCAACCCCTATGGGTCCTGGTCTAAAGTAGTATACTATATACCAACCCCTTCGGGTCCTGGTCTACAGTAGTATACTATATACCAACCCCTAAGGGTCCTGGTCTACAGTAGTATACTATATACCAACCCCTATGGGTCCTGGTCTAAAGTAGTATACTATATACCAACCCCTATGGGTCCTGGTCTAAAGTAGTATACTGTATACCAACCCCTATGGGTCCTGGTCTAAAGTAGTATACTGTATACCAACCCCTATGGGTCCTGGTCTAAAGTAGTATACTATATACCAACCCCTATGGGTCCTGGTCTAAAGTAGTATACTATATACCAACCCCTATGGGTCCTGGTCTAAAGTAGTATACTATATACCAAACCCCTATGGGTCCTGGTCTAAAGTAGTATACTATATACCAACCCCTATGGGTCCTGGTCTAAAGTAGTATACTATATACCAACCCCTATGGGTCCTGGTCTAAAGTAGTATACTATATACCAACCCCTATGGGTCCTGGTCTAAAGTAGTATACTATATACCAAACCCCTATGGGTCCTGGTCTAAAGTAGTATACTGTATACCAACCCCTATGGGTCCTGGTCTAAAGTAGTATACTATATACCAAACCCCTATGGGTCCTGGTCTAAAGTAGTATACTGTATACCAACCCCTATGGGTCCTGGTCTAAAGTAGTATACTATATACCAACCCCTATGGGTCCTGGTCTAAAGTAGTATACTATATACCAACCCCTATGGGTCCTGGTCTACTATAGTATACTATATACCAACCCCTATGGGTCCTGGTCTAAAGTAGTATACTATATACCAACCCCTATGGGTCCTGGTCTAAAGTAGTATACTATATACCAACCCCTATGGGTCCTGGTCTAAAGTAGTATACTATATACCAACCCCTATGGGTCCTGGTCTAAAGTAGTATACTGTATACCAACCCCTAAGGGTACTGGTTTACAGTAGTATACTATATACCAACCCCTATGGGTCCTGGTCTAAAGTAGTATAGTATATACCAACCCCTATGGGCCCTGGTCTAAAGTAGTATACTATATACCAACCCCTATGGGTCCTGGTCTAAAGTAGTATACTATATACCAACCCCTATGGGCCCTGGTCTAAAGTAGTATACTATATACCAACCCCTATGGGCCCTGGTCTAAAGTAGTATACTATATACCAACCGCTATGGGCCCTGGTCTAAAGTAGTATACTATATACCAACCCCTATGGGTCCTGGTCTAAAGTAGTATACTATATACCAACCCCTATGGGCCCTGGTCTAAAGTAGTATACTATATACCAACCCCTATGGGTCCTGGTCTAAAGTAGTATACTGTATACCAACCCCTATGGGTCCTGGTCTAAAGTAGTATACTATATACCAACCCATAAGGGTTCTGGTCTAAAGTAGTATACTATATACCAACCCCTATGGGTCCTGGTCTACTGTAGTATACTATATACCAACCCCTATGGGTCCTGGTCTAAAGTAGTATACTATATACCAACCCCTATGGGTCCTGGTCTACTGTAGTATACTATATACCAACCCATAAGGGTTCTGGTCTAAAGTAGTATACTATATACCAACCCCTATGGGTCCTGGTCTACTGTAGTATACTATATACCAAACCCCTATGGGTCCTGGTCTAAAGTAGTATACTGTATACCAACCCCTATGGGTCCTGGTCTAAAGTAGTATACTGTATACCAACCCCTATGGGTCCTGGTCTAAAGTAGTATACTGTATACCAACCCCTATGGGTCCTGGTCTAAAGTAGTATACTGTATACCAACCCCTATGGGTCCTGGTCTAAAGTAGTATACTATATACCAACCCCTATGGGTCCTGGTCTAAAGTAGTATACTATATACCAAACCCCTATGGGTTCTGGTCTAAAGTAGTATACTATATACCAACCCCTATGGGCCCTGGTCTAAAGTAGTATACTATATACCAACCCCTATGGGCCCTGGTCTAAAGTAGTATACTATATACCAACCCTAAGGGTTCTGGTCTAAAGTAGTATACTATATATCAGGGGTGCACAGTTAGAATCCAAAGAGGTCCAGTGGCTCAGGTTTTTTTTCCCCCCAAAGGTCCAATCCATTAAAATGTCTAACGTGCGCTATGATTTGGGGTCATATGTAGTTCTTGTATATGCATAGCTAATAAACAAAGTACTACATTTCAACAATATGTATTGCACATTTTCAATGCAGACACATTAAACATAATAAATATGCAGCCTAATCATAAATAAAAGTAGGCCAGTCACAAATGTTCTCATTTCAAGCAAAACAAGACTGCGTCGTCACACACGACGAGGCTGCGTCGTCACACACGACGAGGCTGCGTCGTCACACACGACGAGACTGCGTCGTCACACACGACGAGACTGCGTCGTCACACACGACGAGACTGCGTCGTCACACACGACGAGACTGCGTCGTCACACACGACGAGACTGCGTCGTCATGTTTCTGAAAAAAGTGCTTTGCTTTTTGAAAAAATAAAAAACCACATGTTTAATATTTCCCTCTCCCACTTCTCCATCGCTCTTCTTTAGTGAGAGAAATGGGCTGTTTCTTGTCCTGCCAGTCATTTGAACCTTGGCTGTAGTCAATCTCATGCACATCTCTAGGTGCTCATTGGTGAGTCTAGAACGGTACTTATTGTTAATGATGTTCATAGTGGAGAAAGAAGACTCTCACAGCTGTATGTGGAGCCAAACATGGTCAAGGTGTTTAGTGCTACTTTGGTTAGACCAGGGAACACAGTCTCAGACACAGCCTGCAGCCAGACAGGATCATGATCAGTTAGCTGGTTAGACCAGGGAACACAGTCTCAGACACAGCCTGCAGCCAGACAGGATCATGATCAGTTAGCTGGTTAGACCAGGGAACACAGTCTCAGACACAGCCTGCAGCCAGAAAGGGTCATGATCAGTTAGCTGGTTAGACCAGGGAACACAGTCTCAGACACAGCCAAACAGGATAATGATCAGTTAGCTGGTTAGACCAGGGAACACAGTCTGACACAGCCTGCAGCCAGACAGGATAATGATCAGTTAGCTGGTTAGACCAGGGAACACAGTCTGCAGCCAGACAGGATAATGATCAGTTAGCTGGTTAGACCAGGGAACACAGTCAGACACAGCCAAACAGGATAATGATCAGTTAGCTGGTTAGACCAGGGAACACAGTCTGACACAGCCTGCAGCCAGACAGGATAATGATCAGTTAGCTGGTTAGACCAGGGAACACAGTCTCAGACACAGCCTGCAGCCAGACAGGATAATGATCAGTTAGCTGGTTAGACCAGGGAACACAGTCTCAGACACAGCCTGCAGCCAGACAGGATAATGATCAGTTAGCTGGTTAGACCAGGGAACACAGTCTCAGACACAGCCTGCAGCCAGACAGGATCATGATCAGTTAGCTGGTTAGACCAGGGAACACAGTCTCAGACACAGCCAAACAGGATAATGATCAGTTAGCTGGTTAGACCAGGGAACACAGTCTGACACAGCCTGCAGCCAAACAGGATAATGATCAGTTAGCTGGTTAGACCAGGGAACACAGTCTGACACAGCCTGCAGCCAGACAGGATAATGATCAGTTAGCTGGTTAGACCAGGGAACACAGTCTCAGACACAGCCTGCAGCCAGACAGGATAATGATCAGTTAGCTGGTTAGACCAGGGAACACAGTCTCAGACACAGCCTGCAGCCAGAAAGGGTCATGATCAGTTAGCTGGTTAGACCAGGGAACACAGTCTCAGACACAGCCAGACAGGATAATGATCAGTTAGCTGGTTAGACCAGGGAACACAGTCTGACACAGCCTGCAGCCAGACAGGATCATGATCAGTTAGCTGGTTAGACCAGGGAACACAGTCTCAGACACAGCCTGCAGCCAGAAAGGGTCATGATCAGTTAGCTGGTTAGACCAGGGAACACAGTCTCAGACACAGCCTGCAGCCAGACAGGATAATGATCAGTTAGCTGGTTAGACCAGGGAACACAGTCTGCAGCCAGACAGGATAATGATCAGTTAGCTGGTTAGACCAGGGAACACAGTCTCAGACACAGCCAGACAGGATAATGATCAGTTAGCTGGTTAGACCAGGGAACACAGTCTGACACAGCCTGCAGCCAGACAGGATAATGATCAGTTAGCTGGTTAGACCAGGGAACACAGTCTCAGACACAGCCAAACAGGATAATGATCAGTTAGCTGGTTAGACCAGGGAACACAGTCTGACACAGCCTGCAGCCAGACAGGATAATGATCAGTTAGCTGGTTAGACCAGGGAACACAGTCTCAGACACAGCCAGACAGGATAATGATCAGTTAGCTGGTTAGACCAGGGAACACAGTCTGACACAGCCTGCAGCCAGACAGGATAATGATCAGTTAGCTGGTTAGACCAGGGAACACAGTCTCAGACACAGCCTGCAGCCAGACAGGATCATGATCAGTTAGCTGGTTAGACCAGGGAACACAGTCTCAGACACAGCCAGACAGGATAATGATCAGTTAGCTGGTTAGACCAGGGAACACAGTCTGACACAGCCTGCAGCCAGACAGGATAATGATCAGTTAGCTGGTTAGACCAGGGAACACAGTCTCAGACACAGCCTGCAGCCAGACAGGATAATGATCAGTTAGCTGGTTAGACCAGGGAACACAGTCTGCAGCCAGACAGGATAATGATCAGTTAGCTGGTTAGACCAGGGAACACAGTCTCAGACACAGCCAGACAGGATAATGATCAGTTAGCTGGTTAGACCAGGGAACACAGTCTCAGACACAGCCTGCAGCCTGATAGGATCATGATCAGTTAGTTGGTTAGACCAGGGAACACAGTCTCAGACACAGCCTGCAGCCAGACAGGATCATGATCAGTTAGCTGGTTAGACCAGGGAACACAGTCTCAGACACAGCCTGCAGCCAGACAGAATCATGATCAGTTAGCTGGTTAGACCAGGGAACACAGTCTCAGACACAGCCTGCAGCCAGAAAGGGTCATGATCAGTTAGCTGGTTAGACCAGGGAACACAGTCTCAGACACAGCCTGCAGCCAGACAGGATAATGATCAGTTAGCTGGTTAGACCAGGGAACACAGTCTCAGACACAGCCTGCAGCCAGACAGGATAATGATCAGTTAGCTGGTTAGACCAGGGAACACAGTCTCAGACACAGCCTGATAGGATAATGATCAGTTAGCTGGTTAGACCAGGGAACACAGTCTCAGACACAGCCTGCAGCCAGACAGGATCATGATCAGTTAGCTGGTTAGACCAGGGAACACAGTCTCAGACACAGCCAAACAGGATAATGATCAGTTAGCTGGTTAGACCAGGGAACACAGTCTGACACAGCCTGCAGCCAGACAGGATAATGATCAGTTAGCTGGTTAGACCAGGGAACACAGTCTCAGACACAGCCTGCAGCCAGACAGGATCATGATCAGTTAGCTGGTTAGACCAGGGAACACAGTCTCAGACACAGCCTGCAGCCAGAAAGGGTCATGATCAGTTAGCTAGTTAGACCAGGGAACACAGTCTCAGACACAGCCTGCAGCCAGACAGGATAATGATCAGTTAGCTGGTTAGACCAGGGAACACAGTCTGCAGCCAGACAGGATAATGATCAGTTAGCTGGTTAGACCAGGGAACACAGTCTCAGACACAGCCAGACAGGATAATGATCAGTTAGCTGGTTAGACCAGGGAACACAGTCTGACACAGCCTGCAGCCAGACAGGATAATGATCAGTTAGCTGGTTAGACCAGGGAACACAGTCTGACACAGCCTGCAGCCAGACAGGATAATGATCAGTTAGCTGGTTAGACCAGGGAACACAGTCTCAGACACAGCCTGCAGCCTGATAGGATCATGATCAGTTAGTTGGTTAGACCAGGGAACACAGTCTGACACAGCCTGCAGCCAGACAGGATAATGATCAGTTAGCTGGTTAGACCAGGGAACACAGTCTCAGACACAGCCTGCAGCCAGACAGGATAATGATCAGTTAGCTGGTTAGACCAGGGAACACAGTCTCAGACACAGCCTGCAGCCAGAAAGGGTCATGATCAGTTAGCTGGTTAGACCAGGGAACACAGTCTCAGACACAGCCAGACAGGATAATGATCAGTTAGCTGGTTAGACCAGGGAACACAGTCTGACACAGCCTGCAGCCAGACAGGATCATGATCAGTTAGCTGGTTAGACCAGGGAACACAGTCTCAGACACAGCCTGCAGCCAGAAAGGGTCATGATCAGTTAGCTGGTTAGACCAGGGAACACAGTCTCAGACACAGCCTGCAGCCAGACAGGATAATGATCAGTTAGCTGGTTAGACCAGGGAACACAGTCTGCAGCCAGACAGGATAATGATCAGTTAGCTGGTTAGACCAGGGAACACAGTCTCAGACACAGCCAGACAGGATAATGATCAGTTAGCTGGTTAGACCAGGGAACACAGTCTGACACAGCCTGCAGCCAGACAGGATAATGATCAGTTAGCTGGTTAGACCAGGGAACACAGTCTCAGACACAGCCAAACAGGATAATGATCAGTTAGCTGGTTAGACCAGGGAACACAGTCTGACACAGCCTGCAGCCAGACAGGATAATGATCAGTTAGCTGGTTAGACCAGGGAACACAGTCTCAGACACAGCCAGACAGGATAATGATCAGTTAGCTGGTTAGACCAGGGAACACAGTCTGACACAGCCTGCAGCCAGACAGGATAATGATCAGTTAGCTGGTTAGACCAGGGAACACAGTCTCAGACACAGCCTGCAGCCAGACAGGATCATGACCAGTTAGCTGGTTAGACCAGGGAACACAGTCTCAGACACAGCCAGACAGGATAATGATCAGTTAGCTGGTTAGACCAGGGAACACAGTCTGACACAGCCTGCAGCCAGACAGGATAATGATCAGTTAGCTGGTTAGACCAGGGAACACAGTCTCAGACACAGCCTGCAGCCAGACAGGATAATGATCAGTTAGCTGGTTAGACCAGGGAACACAGTCTGCAGCCAGACAGGATAATGATCAGTTAGCTGGTTAGACCAGGGAACACAGTCTCAGACACAGCCAGACAGGATAATGATCAGTTAGCTGGTTAGACCAGGGAACACAGTCTCAGACACAGCCTGCAGCCTGATAGGATCATGATCAGTTAGTTGGTTAGACCAGGGAACACAGTCTCAGACACAGCCTGCAGCCAGACAGGATCATGATCAGTTAGCTGGTTAGACCAGGGAACACAGTCTCAGACACAGCCTGCAGCCAGACAGAATCATGATCAGTTAGCTGGTTAGACCAGGGAACACAGTCTCAGACACAGCCTGCAGCCAGAAAGGGTCATGATCAGTTAGCTGGTTAGACCAGGGAACACAGTCTCAGACACAGCCTGCAGCCAGACAGGATAATGATCAGTTAGCTGGTTAGACCAGGGAACACAGTCTCAGACACAGCCTGCAGCCAGACAGGATAATGATCAGTTAGCTGGTTAGACCAGGGAACACAGTCTCAGACACAGCCTGCAGCCTGACAGGATAATGATCAGTTAGCTGGTTAGACCAGGGAACACAGTCTCAGACACAGCCTGATAGGATAATGATCAGTTAGCTGGTTAGACCAGGGAACACAGTCTCAGACACAGCCTGCAGCCAGACAGGATCATGATCAGTTAGCTGGTTAGACCAGGGAACACAGTCTCAGACACAGCCAAACAGGATAATGATCAGTTAGCTGGTTAGACCAGGGAACACAGTCTGACACAGCCTGCAGCCAGACAGGATAATGATCAGTTAGCTGGTTAGACCAGGGAACACAGTCTCAGACACAGCCTGCAGCCAGACAGGATCATGATCAGTTAGCTGGTTAGACCAGGGAACACAGTCTCAGACACAGCCTGCAGCCAGAAAGGGTCATGATCAGTTAGCTAGTTAGACCAGGGAACACAGTCTCAGACACAGCCTGCAGCCAGACAGGATAATGATCAGTTAGCTGGTTAGACCAGGGAACACAGTCTGCAGCCAGACAGGATAATGATCAGTTAGCTGGTTAGACCAGGGAACACAGTCTCAGACACAGCCAGACAGGATAATGATCAGTTAGCTGGTTAGACCAGGGAACACAGTCTGACACAGCCTGCAGCCAGACAGGATAATGATCAGTTAGCTGGTTAGACCAGGGAACACAGTCTCAGACACAGCCTGCAGCCTGATAGGATCATGATCAGTTAGTTGGTTAGACCAGGGAACACAGTCTCAGACACAGCCTGCAGCCACAGTCTGCAGCCAGACAGGATAATGATCAGTTAGCTGGTTAGACCAGGGAACACAGTCTCAGACACAGCCAGACAGGATAATGATCAGTTAGCTGGTTAGACCAGGGAACACAGTCTGACACAGCCTGCAGCCAGACAGGATAATGATCAGTTAGCTGGTTAGACCAGGGAACACAGTCTGACACAGCCTGCAGCCAGACAGGATAATGATCAGTTAGCTGGTTAGACCAGGGAACACAGTCTCAGACACAGCCTGCAGCCTGATAGGATCATGATCAGTTAGTTGGTTAGACCAGGGAACACAGTCTGACACAGCCTGCAGCCAGACAGGATAATGATCAGTTAGCTGGTTAGACCAGGGAACACAGTCTCAGACACAGCCTGCAGCCAGACAGGATAATGATCAGTTAGCTGGTTAGACCAGGGAACACAGTCTCAGACACAGCCTGCAGCCAGAAAGGGTCATGATCAGTTAGCTGGTTAGACCAGGGAACACAGTCTCAGACACAGCCAGACAGGATAATGATCAGTTAGCTGGTTAGACCAGGGAACACAGTCTGACACAGCCTGCAGCCAGACAGGATCATGATCAGTTAGCTGGTTAGACCAGGGAACACAGTCTCAGACACAGCCTGCAGCCAGAAAGGGTCATGATCAGTTAGCTGGTTAGACCAGGGAACACAGTCTCAGACACAGCCTGCAGCCAGACAGGATAATGATCAGTTAGCTGGTTAGACCAGGGAACACAGTCTGCAGCCAGACAGGATAATGATCAGTTAGCTGGTTAGACCAGGGAACACAGTCTCAGACACAGCCAGACAGGATAATGATCAGTTAGCTGGTTAGACCAGGGAACACAGTCTGACACAGCCTGCAGCCAGACAGGATAATGATCAGTTAGCTGGTTAGACCAGGGAACACAGTCTCAGACACAGCCAAACAGGATAATGATCAGTTAGCTGGTTAGACCAGGGAACACAGTCTGACACAGCCTGCAGCCAGACAGGATAATGATCAGTTAGCTGGTTAGACCAGGGAACACAGTCTCAGACACAGCCAGACAGGATAATGATCAGTTAGCTGGTTAGACCAGGGAACACAGTCTGACACAGCCTGCAGCCAGACAGGATAATGATCAGTTAGCTGGTTAGACCAGGGAACACAGTCTCAGACACAGCCTGCAGCCAGACAGGATCATGATCAGTTAGCTGGTTAGACCAGGGAACACAGTCTCAGACACAGCCAGACAGGATAATGATCAGTTAGCTGGTTAGACCAGGGAACACAGTCTGACACAGCCTGCAGCCAGACAGGATAATGATCAGTTAGCTGGTTAGACCAGGGAACACAGTCTCAGACACAGCCTGCAGCCAGACAGGATAATGATCAGTTAGCTGGTTAGACCAGGGAACACAGTCTGCAGCCAGACAGGATAATGATCAGTTAGCTGGTTAGACCAGGGAACACAGTCTCAGACACAGCCAGACAGGATAATGATCAGTTAGCTGGTTAGACCAGGGAACACAGTCTCAGACACAGCCTGCAGCCTGATAGGATCATGATCAGTTAGTTGGTTAGACCAGGGAACACAGTCTCAGACACAGCCTGCAGCCAGACAGGATCATGATCAGTTAGCTGGTTAGACCAGGGAACACAGTCTCAGACACAGCCTGCAGCCAGACAGAATCATGATCAGTTAGCTGGTTAGACCAGGGAACACAGTCTCAGACACAGCCTGCAGCCAGAAAGGGTCATGATCAGTTAGCTGGTTAGACCAGGGAACACAGTCTCAGACACAGCCTGCAGCCAGACAGGATAATGATCAGTTAGCTGGTTAGACCAGGGAACACAGTCTCAGACACAGCCTGCAGCCAGACAGGATAATGATCAGTTAGCTGGTTAGACCAGGGAACACAGTCTCAGACACAGCCTGCAGCCTGACAGGATAATGATCAGTTAGCTGGTTAGACCAGGGAACACAGTCTCAGACACAGCCTGATAGGATAATGATCAGTTAGCTGGTTAGACCAGGGAACACAGTCTCAGACACAGCCTGCAGCCAGACAGGATCATGATCAGTTAGCTGGTTAGACCAGGGAACACAGTCTCAGACACAGCCAAACAGGATAATGATCAGTTAGCTGGTTAGACCAGGGAACACAGTCTGACACAGCCTGCAGCCAGACAGGATAATGATCAGTTAGCTGGTTAGACCAGGGAACACAGTCTCAGACACAGCCTGCAGCCAGACAGGATCATGATCAGTTAGCTGGTTAGACCAGGGAACACAGTCTCAGACACAGCCTGCAGCCAGAAAGGGTCATGATCAGTTAGCTAGTTAGACCAGGGAACACAGTCTCAGACACAGCCTGCAGCCAGACAGGATAATGATCAGTTAGCTGGTTAGACCAGGGAACACAGTCTGCAGCCAGACAGGATAATGATCAGTTAGCTGGTTAGACCAGGGAACACAGTCTCAGACACAGCCAGACAGGATAATGATCAGTTAGCTGGTTAGACCAGGGAACACAGTCTGACACAGCCTGCAGCCAGACAGGATAATGATCAGTTAGCTGGTTAGACCAGGGAACAGTCTCAGACACAGCCTGCAGCCTGATAGGATCATGATCAGTTAGTTGGTTAGACCAGGGAACACAGTCTCAGACACAGCCTGCAGCCACAGTCTGCAGCCAGACAGGATAATGATCAGTTAGCTGGTTAGACCAGGGAACACAGTCTCAGACACAGCCAGACAGGATAATGATCAGTTAGCTGGTTAGACCAGGGAACACAGTCTGACACAGCCTGCAGCCAGACAGGATAATGATCAGTTAGCTGGTTAGACCAGGGAACACAGTCTGACACAGTCTGCAGCCAGACAGGATAATGATCAGTTAGCTGGTTAGACCAGGGAACACAGTCTCAGACACAGCCTGCAGCCTGATAGGATCATGATCAGTTAGTTGGTTAGACCAGGGAACACAGTCTGACACAGCCTGCAGCCAGACAGGATAATGATCAGTTAGCTGGTTAGACCAGGGAACACAGTCTCAGACACAGCCTGCAGCCAGACAGGATAATGATCAGTTAGCTGGTTAGACCAGGGAACACAGTCTCAGACACAGCCTGCAGCCAGAAAGGGTCATGATCAGTTAGCTGGTTAGACCAGGGAACACAGTCTCAGACACAGCCAGACAGGATAATGATCAGTTAGCTGGTTAGACCAGGGAACACAGTCTGACACAGCCTGCAGCCAGACAGGATCATGATCAGTTAGCTGGTTAGACCAGGGAACACAGTCTCAGACACAGCCTGCAGCCAGAAAGGGTCATGATCAGTTAGCTGGTTAGACCAGGGAACACAGTCTCAGACACAGCCTGCAGCCAGACAGGATAATGATCAGTTAGCTGGTTAGACCAGGGAACACAGTCTGCAGCCAGACAGGATAATGATCAGTTAGCTGGTTAGACCAGGGAACACAGTCTCAGACACAGCCAGACAGGATAATGATCAGTTAGCTGGTTAGACCAGGGAACACAGTCTGACACAGCCTGCAGCCAGACAGGATAATGATCAGTTAGCTGGTTAGACCAGGGAACACAGTCTCAGACACAGCCAAACAGGATAATGATCAGTTAGCTGGTTAGACCAGGGAACACAGTCTGACACAGCCTGCAGCCAGACAGGATAATGATCAGTTAGCTGGTTAGACCAGGGAACACAGTCTCAGACACAGCCAGACAGGATAATGATCAGTTAGCTGGTTAGACCAGGGAACACAGTCTGACACAGCCTGCAGCCAGACAGGATAATGATCAGTTAGCTGGTTAGACCAGGGAACACAGTCTCAGACACAGCCTGCAGCCAGACAGGATCATGACCAGTTAGCTGGTTAGACCAGGGAACACAGTCTCAGACACAGCCAGACAGGATAATGATCAGTTAGCTGGTTAGACCAGGGAACACAGTCTGACACAGCCTGCAGCCAGACAGGATAATGATCAGTTAGCTGGTTAGACCAGGGAACACAGTCTCAGACACAGCCTGCAGCCAGACAGGATAATGATCAGTTAGCTGGTTAGACCAGGGAACACAGTCTGCAGCCAGACAGGATAATGATCAGTTAGCTGGTTAGACCAGGGAACACAGTCTCAGACACAGCCAGACAGGATAATGATCAGTTAGCTGGTTAGACCAGGGAACACAGTCTCAGACACAGCCTGCAGCCTGATAGGATCATGATCAGTTAGTTGGTTAGACCAGGGAACACAGTCTCAGACACAGCCTGCAGCCAGACAGGATCATGATCAGTTAGCTGGTTAGACCAGGGAACACAGTCTCAGACACAGCCTGCAGCCAGACAGAATCATGATCAGTTAGCTGGTTAGACCAGGGAACACAGTCTCAGACACAGCCTGCAGCCAGAAAGGGTCATGATCAGTTAGCTGGTTAGACCAGGGAACACAGTCTCAGACACAGCCTGCAGCCAGACAGGATAATGATCAGTTAGCTGGTTAGACCAGGGAACACAGTCTCAGACACAGCCTGCAGCCAGACAGGATAATGATCAGTTAGCTGGTTAGACCAGGGAACACAGTCTCAGACACAGCCTGCAGCCTGACAGGATAATGATCAGTTAGCTGGTTAGACCAGGGAACACAGTCTCAGACACAGCCTGATAGGATAATGATCAGTTAGCTGGTTAGACCAGGGAACACAGTCTCAGACACAGCCTGCAGCCAGACAGGATCATGATCAGTTAGCTGGTTAGACCAGGGAACACAGTCTCAGACACAGCCAAACAGGATAATGATCAGTTAGCTGGTTAGACCAGGGAACACAGTCTGACACAGCCTGCAGCCAGACAGGATAATGATCAGTTAGCTGGTTAGACCAGGGAACACAGTCTCAGACACAGCCTGCAGCCAGACAGGATCATGATCAGTTAGCTGGTTAGACCAGGGAACACAGTCTCAGACACAGCCTGCAGCCAGAAAGGGTCATGATCAGTTAGCTAGTTAGACCAGGGAACACAGTCTCAGACACAGCCTGCAGCCAGACAGGATAATGATCAGTTAGCTGGTTAGACCAGGGAACACAGTCTGCAGCCAGACAGGATAATGATCAGTTAGCTGGTTAGACCAGGGAACACAGTCTCAGACACAGCCAGACAGGATAATGATCAGTTAGCTGGTTAGACCAGGGAACACAGTCTGACACAGCCTGCAGCCAGACAGGATAATGATCAGTTAGCTGGTTAGACCAGGGAACACAGTCTCAGACACAGCCTGCAGCCTGATAGGATCATGATCAGTTAGTTGGTTAGACCAGGGAACACAGTCTCAGACACAGCCTGCAGCCACAGTCTGCAGCCAGACAGGATAATGATCAGTTAGCTGGTTAGACCAGGGAACACAGTCTCAGACACAGCCAGACAGGATAATGATCAGTTAGCTGGTTAGACCAGGGAACACAGTCTGACACAGCCTGCAGCCAGACAGGATAATGATCAGTTAGCTGGTTAGACCAGGGAACACAGTCTGACACAGCCTGCAGCCAGACAGGATAATGATCAGTTAGCTGGTTAGACCAGGGAACACAGTCTCAGACACAGCCTGCAGCCTGATAGGATCATGATCAGTTAGTTGGTTAGACCAGGGAACACAGTCTCAGACACAGCCTGCAGCCACAGTCTGCAGCCAGACAGGATAATGATCAGTTAGCTGGTTAGACCAGGGAACACAGTCTCAGACACAGCCAGACAGGATAATGATCAGTTAGCTGGTTAGACCAGGGAACACAGTCTGACACAGCCTGCAGCCAGACAGGATAATGATCAGTTAGCTGGTTAGACCAGGGAACACAGTCTCAGACACAGCCTGCAGCCTGATAGGATCATGATCAGTTAGTTGGTTAGACCAGGGAATACAGTCTCAGACACAGCCTGCAGCCTGATAGGATCATGACCAGTTAGCTGGTTAGACCAGGGAACAGCCTGCAGCCAGACAGGATCATGACCAGTTAGCTGGTTAGACCAGGGAACAGCCTGCAGCCTGATAGGATCATGACCAGTTAGCTGGTTAGACCAGGGAACAGCCTGCAGCCAGACAGGATCATGATCAGTTAGTTGAAAGTGCTCTCTCAGTGCAGCATTAGCTTGCAGATCAATCCGTTCCATCTGTAGAGATCCACCATGTCCCCACTTGAAGGTCTGTGTCACCTCCTTTAGAAAATCCTCTGACATCTGTGATGAGGAATGGATTCTCAAATTAGAAGAAGGAGCTCCTGTCCAAGGCTGAATCTGTCAAACACGATTTTCTGAAGTTTCCAATCAGCTCATCTATGAATTCAACATGAGGAGAAACATCTCTCTCACCCTGAATCTGTTCCTGCACTTTCAGGAAGTGTGCTCCGTCTCCTTGAACACTTCCAGTTTCCTGTCATCAAATTACACACTGAGATGTTCTTGCCCTGTAGTTTCACGTCGAGCTCATCAAGGTGTGATGTCGAAACCAGAAATGCAACGATATCCATTTTGCGCTCGTCTTGCAAAAAACAAAAAGTGTAAACCTCTGTTGCCTTCTGACTCTTGAGCTGTACTAGGAAAGCTGTGCATTCCTTTCGAATGGACCAAAAGCGTTTCAAGCCTTTGCTGAGCCAATCTCACGTTGTTGTGCAGCAGTAGGTCATTTTGCATTTGCCTCAACTTCTTTCAGGAATTCTCTCAGCAGGACGATGAGGATGAGGGATGCCCAGAGGAAGTGGATGAGTTTCATCATTGTATTCATCACTTCAGCATACTCTTCTGACAGATTGGCGCAGAGGACAGACTGATGAATGATCACAGTGGTAAGCTGTGAGATCAGGGTTGTCCTCTTTCAGCCATGCCACAGCTCCTCTCCCTCTTCCTGTCATGGCAGGGGCCCCGTCTGAGGTGATAAGAGGCCACTTGTTTTAGGTCTATCCCCCTCTTTCTCAGCATCTCCTTTATGTACATGTCCATCTTGTTTCAGGTCTATCCCCTCTCTTTCTCAGCATCTCCTTTATGTACATGTCATTTCCTGTTGTTTTAGGTCTATCCCCCCTCTTTCTCAGCATCTCCTTTATGTACATGTCATTTCCTGTTGTTTTAGGTCTATCCCCTCTCTTTCTCAGCATCTCCTTTATGTACATGTCATTTCCTGTTGTTTTAGGTCTATCCCCTCTCTTTCTCAGCATCTCCTTTATGTACATGTCATTTCCTGTTGTTTTAGGTCTATCCCCTCTCTTTCTCAGCATCTCCTCTATGTACATGTCATTTCCTGTTGTTTTAGGTCTATCCCCTCTCTTTCTCAGCATCTCCTTTATGTACATGTCATTTCCTGTTGTTTTAGGTCTATCCCCTCTCTTTCTCAGCATCTCCTCTATGTACATGTCATTTCCTGTTGTTTTAGGTCTATCCCCTCTCTTTCTCAGCATCTCCTCTATGTATATATCCTTTTCATCTTGTATGTGTCTCGAGTGGTGTTACCCCCCCCCCCCCCAACATGTCTTCACAGAATTCCTTCTTCTCTGTGTGGTAAAATCTAACATACACCAGAAGCTGGGCAGTATCACTCCCATCAGTAGATTCATCAACAGCATAATGCTATGCACGATGCACTCCCTATAGCTTCATCACACTGTGTTAATATTTCACTCTTTCTTGCTGTTGCTGTACTTGACATTGGGATTTGCTTCATCTTTTCACACCGCTAGTCTTTTTGTTTACCGGTAAAGTTTCAGCCACAGCATTCATGCACTCCATCCCCACTCCCACCGTCAGTAAAATGGCTTTTGGTGTTGACCCAAAAATCCAAGCTATTTTTAGTGGACATTCGTTTGCACGTTGTTGGGCAGTGAATTACATGGGAGAGGACTCTGGTGGACCGATCATACTGGGCTTTGAGTTAGTTTATTTTGCGTGTCCTCACCTCAGACTGATGTGGATATGTTTGTCCTCACCTCAGACTGATGTGGATATGTTTGTGTCATCACCTCAGACTGCTGTGGATATGTTTGTCCTCACCTCAGACTGATGTGGATATGTTTGTGTCCTCACCTCAGACTGCTGTGGATATGTTTGTGTCCTCACCTCAGACTGCTGTGGATATGTTTGTCCTCACCTCAGACTGCTGTGGATATGTTTGTGTCCTCACCTCAGACTGATGTGGATATGTTTGTCCTCACCTCAGACTGATGTGGATATGTTTGTCCTCACCTCAGACTGATGTGGATATGTTTGTCCTCACCTCAGACTGATGTGGATATGTTTGTCCTCACCTCAGACTGATGTGGATATGTTTGTCCTCACCTCAGACTGATGTGGATATGTTTGTCCTCACCTCAGACTGATGTGGATATGTTTGTCCTCACCTCAGACTGATGTGGATTAGTTTGTGTCCTCACCTCAGACTGCTGTGGATTAGTTTGTGTCCTCACCTCAGACTGCTGTGGATATGTTTGTGTCCTCACCTCAGACTGCTGTGGATATGTTTGTCCTCACCTCAGGACTGCTGTGGGTATGTTTGTGTCCTCACCTCAGACTGCTGTGGATATGTTTGTGTCCTCACCTCAGACTGCTGTGGATATGTTTGCTCAAAAGATCTGTGCTTTGTCTCGTAGTGGCGCTTCACGTTGGCACTTTTTGTTAGATCCACGGTCTCTGAACATATCCGGTTTGACACTCGCTGCGGGAAGGATAAATGCATATTTGTCTGCCCTACTCCTCTTTGAAAGGTCGATTTTCTGTATCGACTTTCCTGACTTTTTGGGCATGCCATTCTATAATTTCTTCTCCCGCTGTCTCTCTCTCTCTGACAACAGTCTCCTAACATGCAATGTAAACATTCGCTTTGATTGGCTGAGTTTCGTGAAGTGATTTAAATAACGCACGTGATTGGACAACACACAGTATGGGCCGCTGTCTGGGACCTTCCCAGCTGCGCTGAGCCACCGCAATGTGAGTACATTGGGGAAAAAAGGGTTGCTTCATCAGTATTTAATTTAACAATTATTAATGAGAAATGTGTCGAGGTCTAGATAGAACCCAGACCGAGTGCAATTGTCCACCTCTGCTATATACCAACCCCTATGGGTCCTGGTCTAAAGTAGTATACTATATACCAACCCCTATGGGCCCTGGTCTAAAGTAGTATACTATATACCAAACCCCTATGGGTCCTGGTCTAAAGTAGTATACTATATACCAACCCCTATGGGTCCTGGTCTAAAGTAGTATACTATATACTAACCCCTATGGGTCCTGGTCTAAAGTAGTATACTATATACCAACCCCTATGGGTCCTGGTCTACAGTAGTATACTATATACCAACCCCTAAGGGTTCTGGTCTAAAGTAGTATACTATATACCAACCCCTATGGGTCCTGGTCTAAAGTAGTATACTATATACCAACCCCTATGGGTATTGGTCTAAAGTAGTATACTATATACCAACCCCTACGGGTCCTGGTCTAAAGTAGTATACTATATACCAACCCCTACGGGTCCTGGTCTAAAGTAGTATACTATATACCAACCCCTATGGGTATTGGTCTAAAGTAGTATACTATATACCAACCCATAAGGGTTCTGGTCTAAAGTAGTATACTATATACCAACCCTATGGGTCCTGGTCTAAAGTAGTATACTATATACCAACCCCTAAGGGTCCTGGTCTACAGTAGTATAATATATACCAACCCTTATGGGTCCTGGTCTACAGTAGTATACTATTTTCCAACCCCTATGGGTCCTGGTCTAAAGTAGTATACTATATACCAACCCCTATGGGTCCTGGTCTAAAGTAGTATACTATATACCAACCCCTATGGGTCCTGGTCTAAAGTAGTATACTATATACCAACCCCTATGGGTCCTGGTCTAAAGTAGTATACTATATACCAACCCCTCAGGGTCCTGGTCTAAAGTATTATACTATATAGACAATAGGGTGCCATTTTGGGACATAGACATACAGTAGCTACTACTGCCCAGTCTCTGTCCCATTATGATGATGTCATTCTGAACTGTATTGTACAGCTGTTGTGTTTATTAAATAGCATGTCCTTTAACATACAGGAGTTGGCTTTGGCTATTACTCATGTGATCCTCTCTACACTTTGTCAATATTAAGGTTCTAACCAACAGGGGGATTGAGTGGCCTGTACAGTAGCTCCCTGTTGGTCTTACCATTCACAGTGAGGCAGTGTGATTCTCCCCCAGTGTATTGCAGGGGGATTGAGTGGCCTGTACAGTAGCTCCCTGTTGGTCTTCCCATTCACAGTGAGGCAGTGTGATTCTCCCCCAGTGTATTGCAGGGGGATTGAGTGGCCTGTACAGTAGCTCCCTGTTGGTCTTCCCATTCACAGTGAGGCAGTGTGATTCTCCCCCAGTGTATTGCAGGGGGATTGAGTGGCCTGTACAGTAGCTCCCTGTTGGTCTTACCATTCACAGTGAGGCAGTGTGATTCTCCCCCAGTGTATTGCAGGGGGATTGAGTGGCCTGTACAGTAGCTCCCTGTTGGTCTTACCATTCACAGTGAGGCAGTGTGATTCTCCCCCAGTGTATTGCAGGGGGATTGAGTGGCCTGTACAGTAGCTCCCTGTTGGTCTTACCATTCACAGTGAGGCAGTGTGATTCTCCCCCAGTGTATTGCAGGGGGATTGAGTGGCCTGTACAGTGAGGCAGTGTGATTCTCCCCCAGTGTATTGCAGGGGGATTGAAATCACTACACCTACGAGATCCGGACTACTGCTGCTTTTCAGGAAATGATTTTAAAGGGAAAGAATCAAGTTCATTAAAAAGCTATTGACCTGGAGACTGGCTTGGAGGTCCAGATTATAATGTTATGGGGACAGAGGACAGGAGACTGGCTTGGAGGTCCAGATTATAATGTTATGGGGACAGAGGACAGGAGACTGGCTTGGAGGTCCAGATTATAATGTTATGGGGACAGAGGACAGGAGACTGGCTTGGAGGTCCAGATTATAATGTTATGGGGACAGAGGACAGGAGACTGGCTTGGAGGTCCAGATTATAATGTTATGGGGACAGAGGACAGGAGACTGGCTTGGAGGTCCAGATTATAATGTTATGGGGACAGAGGACAGGAGACTGGCTTGGAGGTCCAGATTATAATGTTATGGGGACAGAGGACAGGAGACTGGCTTGGAGGTCCAGATTATAATGTTATGGGGACAGAGGACAGGAGACTGGCTTGGAGGTCCAGATTATAATGTTATGGGGACAGGAGACTGGCTTGGAGGTCCAGATTATAATGTTATGGGGACAGAGGACAGGAGACTGGCTTGGAGGTCCAGATTATAATGTTATGGGGACAGAGGACAGGAGACTGGCTTGGAGGTCCAGATTATAATGTTATGGGGACAGAGGACAGGAGACTGGCGTGGGGACAGGAGACTGGCTTGGAGGTCCAGATTATAATGTTATGGGGACAGAGGACAGGAGACTGGCGTGGGGACAGGAGACTGGCTTGGAGGTCCAGATTATAATGTTATGGGTACAGAGGACAGGAGACTGGCTTGGAGGTCCAGATTATAATGTTATGGGGACAGAGTACAGGAGACTGGCTTGGAGGTCCAGATTATAATGTTATGGGGACAGAGGACAGGAGACTGGCATGGGGACAGAGGACAGGAGACTGGCATGGGGACAGAGGACAGGAGACTGGCATGGGGACAGAGGACAGGAGACTGGCATGGGGACAGAGGACAGGAGACTGGCATGGGGACAGAGGACAGGAGACTGGCATGGGGACAGGAGACTGGCTTGGAGGTCCAGATTATAATGTTATGGGGACAGAGGACAGGAGACTGGCTTGGAGGTCCAGATTATAATGTTATGGGGACAGAGGACAGGAGACTGGCTTGGAGGTCCAGATTATAATGTTATGGGGACAGAGGACAGGAGACTGGCTTGGAGGTCCAGATTATAATGTTATGGGAACAGAGGACAGGAGACTGGCTTGGAGGTCCAGATTATAATGTTATGGGGACAGAGGACAGGAGACTGGCTTGGAGGTCCAGATTATAATGTTATGGGGACAGAGGACAGGAGACTGGCTTGGAGGTCCAGATTATAATGTTATGGGGACAGAGGACAGGAGACTGGCGTGGGGACAGGAGACTGGCTTGGAGGTCCAGATTATAATGTTATGGGGACAGAGGACAGGAGACTGGCTTGGAGGTCCAGATTATAATATTATGGGGACAGAGGACAGGAGACTGGCGTGGGGACAGGAGACTGGCGTGGGGACAGGAGACTGGCTTGGAGGTCCAGATTATAATGTTATGGGGACAGAGGACAGGAGACTGGCGTGGGGACAGGAGACTGGCTTGGAGGTCCAGATTATAATGTTATGGGGACAGAGGACAGGAGACTGGCGTGGGGACAGGAGACTGGCGTGGGGACAGGAGACTGGCTTGGAGGTCCAGATTATAATGTTATGGGGACAGAGGACAGGAGACTGGCTTGGGGACAGAGGACAGGAGACTGGCTTGGGGACAGAGGACAGGAGACTGGCATGGGGACAGAGGACAGGAGACTGGCATGGGGACAGAGGACAGGAGACTGGCATGGGGACAGAGGACAGGAGACTGGCATGGGGACAGAGGACAGGAGACTGGCATGGGGACAGGAGACTGGCATGGGGACAGGAGACTGGCATGGGGACAGGAGACTGGCATGGGGACAGGAGACTGGCATGGGGACTGGAGACAGGAGACTGGCATGGGGACTGGAGACAGGAGACTGGCATGGCGGACAGAGGCCAGGAGACTGGCATGGGGACAGGAGACTGGCATGGGGACAGGAGACTGGCATGGCGGACAGGAGACTGGCATGGCGGACAGGAGACTGGCATGGCGGACAGGAGACTGGCATGGCGGACAGGAGACTGGCATGGCGGACAGGAGACTGGCGTGGGGACAGGAGACTGGCTTGGAGGTCCAGATTATAATGTTATGGGGACAGAGGACAGGAGACTGGCTTGGGGACAGAGGACAGGAGACTGGCTTGGGGACAGAGGACAGGAGACTGGCATGGGGACAGAGGACAGGAGACTGGCATGGGGACAGAGGACAGGAGACTGGCATGGGGACAGAGGACAGGAGACTGGCATGGGGACAGGAGACTGGCATGGGGACAGGAGACTGGCATGGGGACAGGAGACTGGCATGGGGACAGGAGACTGGCATGGGGACTGGAGACAGGAGACTGGCATGGGGACTGGAGACAGGAGACTGGCATGGCGGACAGGAGACTGGCATGGGGACAGGAGACTGGCATGGCGGACAGGAGACTGGCATGGCGGACAGGAGACTGGCATGGCGGACAGGAGACTGGCATGGCGGACAGGAGACTGGCATGGCGGACAGGAGACTGGCATGGCGGACAGGAGACTGGCATGGCGGACAGGAGACTGGCATGGCGGACAGAGGCCAGGAGACTGGGCATGGCGGACAGGAGACTGGCATGGCGGACAGAGGCCAGGAGACTGGGCATGGGGACAGAGGCCAGGAGACTGGGCATGGGGACAGAGGCCAGGAGACTGGGCATGGGGACAGAGGCCAGGAGACTGGGCATGGGGACAGAGGCCAGGAGACTGGGCATGGGGACAGAGGCCAGGAGACTGGGCATGGGGACAGAGGCCAGGAGACTGGGCATGGGGACAGAGGCCAGGAGACTGGGCATGGGGACAGAGGCCAGGAGACTGGGCATGGGGACAGAGGCCAGGAGACTGGGCATGGGGACAGAGGCCAGAAGACTGGGCATGGGGACTGGAGACAGGAGACTGGCATGGCGGACAGAGGCCAGGAGACTGGCATGGGGACAGGAGACTGGCATGGGGACAGGAGACTGGCATGGCGGACAGGAGACTGGCATGGCGGACAGGAGACTGGCATGGCGGACAGGAGACTGGCATGGCGGACAGGAGACTGGCATGGCGGACAGGAGACTGGCATGGCGGACAGGAGACTGGCATGGCGGACTGGAGACTGGCATGGCGGACAGGAGACTGGCATGGCGGACAGGAGACTGGCATGGCGGACAGGAGACTGGCATGGCGGACAGGAGACTGGCATGGCGGACAGAGGCCAGGAGACTGGGCATGGCGGACAGGAGACTGGCATGGCGGACAGAGGCCAGGAGACTGGGCATGGGGACAGAGGCCAGGAGACTGGGCATGGGGACAGAGGCCAGGAGACTGGGCATGGGGACAGAGGCCAGGAGACTGGGCATGGGGACAGAGGCCAGGAGACTGGGCATGGGGACAGAGGCCAGGAGACTGGGCATGGGGACAGAGGCCAGGAGACTGGGCATGGGGACAGAGGCCAGGAGACTGGGCATGGGGACTGGAGACTGGGCATGGGGACTGGAGACTGGCATGGGGACTGGAGACTTGCATGTCGGACAGAGGCCAGGAGACTGGCATGGCGGACAACTTGAAAATCTTACACTAGTTTGGTGTATTAACATAAACAAGACAAGTGAAAGACAAACAGTTCCGTTCAAAAAACAACGTAGAAAGGTGAGCAGATGAGGCTGGAAACCCAAGAGTTTTTAAAACATGTTTTACCCCAAAAAATAGAACTATACACCGTGTGTACAAGACATTAAGAACACCTGCTCTTTCCATGACTGACCTGGTGAAAAGCTATGATCCCTTATTGATGTCACTTGTTAAATCCACAGGGTAGACTGTTGATTTTTCGACCAGAAGTTGTCTTACGTCCAACCGGCCACACAACCGCAGACCAGGTGTATGGCGTCATGTGGGGGCGAGTGGTTTGCTGATGTCAACGTTGTGAACAGAGGGCCTCGTGGTGACGGTGGGGTTATGGTATGGGCAGGCATTAAGTTACTGATAACAGACACAATTGCATTTTATCGATGGCAATTTGATTGCACATAAATACCGTGACGAGATTCGGAGGCCTATTTTTATTTAATGATCTGTGACCAACAGATGCACATCTGTATTCCCAGTCGTGTGAAATCCATTGATTAGGGTCTAATGAATTCATTTCAATTGACTGATTTCCTAATGAACTGTAACTCAGTAAAATCACAACAAGTGATCTAATGATTTTGTCGCTGGGATGGTTGTATCCCCACCATATACATAACATTCTATTGGTTGCAAGAATTTTGTATAATTTGTATAATATAATTTTTTTGAATCAGGTGTTTTGTGTATCAGTTCTTAAAACATGTGGGGCAGCTGTCTTTTTTAAAATTCCTAAATGTACATTACCGTTCAAAAGTTTGGAGGCACTTAGAAATGTCCTTGTTTTTGAAAGAAAAGCACATTTTTGGTCCATTTTAAAATAACATCAAATTGATCAGAAACACAGTGTAGACATTGTTAATGTTGTAAATGACTAAATGACCAGCTAAAACTTCTGCCTTTTTTATATAATATGACAGACCAGCTAGATCTACTGTACGTTTTATATTATGACAGCCCAGCTACATCTACTGTCTTTATTATATTATGACAGACCAGCTAGATCTACTGTCTCTACTATATTATGACAGACCAGCTAGATCTACTGTCTCTACTATATTATGACAGACCAGCTAGATCTACTGTCTCTATTATATTATGACAGACCAGATACATCTACTGTATTTATTATATTACGACAGACCAGCTACATCTAGTGTCTTTATTATATTACAACAGACCAGGCCATATCTACTGTCTCTATTATATTATGACAGACCAGCTACATCTACTGTCTTTATTATATTATGACAGACCAGCTACATCTACTGTCTTTATTATATTATGACAGACCAGATACATCTACTGTCTTTATTATATTATGACAGACCAGCTACATCTACTGTCTTTATTATATTATGACAGACCAGATACATCTACTGTCTTTATTATATTATGACAGACCAGATACATCTACTGTCTTTATTATATTATGACAGACCAGATACATCTACTGTCTCTATTATATTATGACAGACCAGATACATCTACTGTCTTTATTATATTATGACAGACCAGATACATCTACTGTCTTTATTATATTATGACAGACCAGATACATCTACTGTCTTTATTATATTATGACAGACCAGATACATCTACTGTCTTTATTATATTATGACAGACCAGATACATCTACTGTCTTTATTATATTATGACAGACCAGATACATCTACTGTCTTTATTATATTATGACAGACCAGATACATCTACTGTCTTTATTATATTATGACAGACCAGATACATCTACTGTCTTTATTATATTATGACAGACCAGATACATCTACTGTCTCTACTATATTATGACAGACCAGCTACATCTACTGTCTCTATTATATTATGACAGACCAGCTACATCTACTGTCTCTATTATATTATGACAGACCAGCTACATCTACTGTCTCTATTATATTATGACAGACCAGCTAGATCTACTGTCTTTATTATATTATGACAGACCAGCTAGATCTACTGTCTTTATTATATTATGACAGACCAGCTAGATCTACTGTCTCTATTATATTATGACAGACCAGCTACATCTACTGTCTCTATTATATTATGACAGACCAGCTAGATCTACTGTCTCTACTATATTACTACAACCCAGCTACATCTTCTGTCTTTATTATATTATGACAGACCAGCTACATCTACTGTCTCTATTATATTATGACAGACCAGCTACATCTACTGTCTCTATTATATTATGACAGACCAGCTAGATCTACTGTACGTTATATATTACGACAGACCAGCTAGATCTACTGTACGTTATATATTACGACAGACCAGCTTGATCTACTGGCTCAATTATTTTATGACAGACCAGCTAGATCTACTGTACGTTATATATTATGACAGACCAGCTTGATCTACTGTCTCTATTATATTATGACAGACCAGCTACATCTACTGTCTTTATTATATTATGACAGACCAGATACATCTACTGTCTTTATTATATTATGACAGACCAGATACATCTACTGTCTTTATTATATTATGACAGACCAGATACATCTACTGTCTTTATTATATTATGACAGACCAGATACATCTACTGTCTTTATATATTATGGACAGACCAGATACATCTACTGTCTTTATTATATTATGACAGACCAGATACATCTACTGTCTCTTATTATATTATGACAGACCAGATACATCTACTGTCTCTTATTATATTATGACAGACCAGATACATCTACTGTCTTTATTATATTATGACAGACCAGATACATCTACTGTCTTTATTATATTAT
>NW_024058117.1:0-67245 GCF_016432855.1 Salvelinus namaycush
TACAGAAAACACTACTTAGAGTCATGCTGCAGCCTCTATACAGAAGGAGGAGGCCACTCCATGGTGTTATCTGGTAGAAAACACTACTTAGAGTCATTGCTGCAGCCTCTATACAGAAGGAGGAGGCCACTCCATGTTGTTATCTGGTAGAAAACACTACTTAGAGTCATGCTGCAGCCTCTATACAGAAGGAGGAGGCCACTCCATGGTGTTATCTGGTAGAAAACACTACTTAGAGTCATGCTGCAGCCTCTATACAGAAGGAGGAGGCCACTCCATGGTGTTATCTGGTAGAAAACACTACTTAGAGTCATGCTGCAGCCTCTATACAGAAGGAGGAGGCCACTCCATGTTGTTATCTGGTAGAAAACACTACTTAGAGTCATGCTGCAGCCTCTATACAGAAGGAGGAGGCCACTCCATGGTGTTATCTGGTAGAAAACACTACTTAGAGTCATGCTGCAGCCTCTATACAGAAGGAGGAGGGCCACTCCATGTTGTTATCTGGTAGAAAACACTACTTAGAGTCATGCTGCAGCCTCTATACAGAAGGAGGAGGCCACTCCATGGTGTTATCTGTAGAAAACACTACTTAGAGTCATGCTGCAGCCTCTATACAGAAGGAGGAGGCCACTCCATGTTGTTAATCTGTAGAAAACACTACTTAGAGTCATGCTGCAGCCTCTATACAGAAGGAGGAGGCCACTCCATGGTGTTATCTGGTAGAAAACACTACTTAGAGGCCATGCCTGCAGCCTCTATACAGAAGGAGGAGGCCACTCCATGTTGTTATCTGGTAGAAAACACTACTTAGAGTCATGCTGCAGCTCTATATACAGAAGGAGGAGGCCACTCCATGGTGTTATCTGGTTAGAAAACACTACTTAGAGTCCATGCTGCAGCCTCTATACAGAAGGAGGAGGCCACTCCATGGTGTTATCTGGTAGAAAACACTCCATGGTGTTATCTGGTAGAGCCTCTATACAGAAGGAGGAGGCCACTCCATGGTGTTATCTGGTAGAAAACACTACTTAGAGTCATGCTGCAGCCTCTATACAGAAGGAGGAGGCCACTCCATGTTGTTATCTGGTAGAAAACACTACTTAGAGTCATGCTGCAGCCTCTATACAGAAGGAGGAGGCCACTCCATGGTGTTATCTGGTAGAAAACACTACTTAGAGTCATGCTGCAGCCTCTATACAGAAGGAGGAGGCCACTCCATGGTGTTATCTGGTAGAAAACACTACTTAGAGTCATGCTGCAGCCTCTATACAGAAGGAGGAGGCCACTCCATGGTGTTATCTGGTAGAAAACACTACTTAGAGTCATGCTGCAGCCTCTATACAGAAGGAGGAGGCCACTCCATGGTGTTATCTGGTAGAAAACACTACTTAGAGCCATGCTGCAGCCTCTATACAGAAGGAGGAGGCCACTCCATGGTGTTATCTGGTAGAAAACACTACTTAGAGTCATGCTGCAGCCTCTATACAGAAGGAGGAGGCCACTCCATGGTGTTATCTGGTAGAAAACACTACTTAGAGCCATGCTGCAGCCTCTATACAGAAGGAGGAGGCCACTCCATGTTGTTATCTGGTAGAAAACACTACTTAGAGTCATGCTGCAGCCTCTATACAGAAGGAGGAGGCCACTCCATGGTGTTATCTGGTAGAAAACACTACTTAGAGTCATGCTGCAGCCTCTATACAGAAGGAGGAGGCCACTCCATGTTGTTATCTGGTAGAAAACACTACTTAGAGCCATGCTGCAGCCTCTATACAGAAGGAGGAGGCCACTCCATGGTGTTATCTGGTAGAAAACACTACTTAGAGTCATGCTGCAGCCTCTATACAGAAGGAGGAGGCCACTCCATGGTGTTATCTGGTAGAAAACACTACTTAGAGTCATGCTGCAGCCTCTATACAGAAGGAGGAGGCCACTCCATGGTGTTATCTGGTAGAAAACACTACTTAGAGTCATGCTGCAGCCTCTATACAGAAGGAGGAGGCCACTCCATGATAAATCCTTAAATATCTATTATCCACACACCTGAGGGAGGGAGGGAGGGAGGGAGGGAGGGAGGGAGGGAGGGAGGGAGGGAGGGAGGGAGGAGCCATCTGGGGCTGTGTCAGAGCTAAGGACTGAGGCCACCGCTGTACTGCCGCACCCAGGGAGGGAGGGAGGCAGGGAGGCAGGGAGGGAGGGAGGGAGGCAGGGAGGGAGGGAGGCAGGGAGGGAGGGAGGGAGGGAGGCAGGGAGGCAGGGAGGGAGGCAGGGAGGCAGGGAGGGAGGGAGGGAGGCAGGGAGGGAGGGAGGGAGGGACTGTACACACAACGTTACTGTCTATTGTACACAAAATAAACTCAGAAATATATGTGTGTTTTGGCTCTGTAAAGATAAATATATTATCATTACTAAATATTATTCTACAATGTACTGACCCATTCAGAATATATTCACTACTAAAAAGTATTATTATGTCACTGTGTCTGTATCTCCTCCTGAAGGATCTGTTATTATGTCACTGTGTCTGTATCTCCTCCTGAAGGATCTGTTATTATGTCACTGTGTCTGTATCTCCTGAAGGATCTGTTATTATGTCACTGTGTCTGTATCTCCTCCTGTAGGATCTGTTATTATGTCATTGTGTCTGTATCTCCTCCTGAAGGATCTGTTATTATGTCACTGTGTCTGTATCTCCTCCTGGAGGATCTGTTATTATGTCACTGTGTCTGTATCTCCTCCTGAAGGATCTGTTATTATGTCACTGTGTCTGTATCTCCTCCTGAAGGATCTGTTATTATGTCACTGTGTCTGTATCTCCTGAAGGATCTGTTATTATGTCACTGTGTCTGTATCTCCTCCTGGAGGGTCTGTTATTATGTCACTGTGTCTGTATCTCCTCCTGAAGGATCTGTTATTATGTCACTGTGTCTGTATCTCCTCCTGAAGGATCTGTTATTATGTCACTGTGTCTGTATCTCCTGAAGGATCTGTTATTATGTCACTGTGTCTGTATCTCCTCCTGAAGGATCTGTTATTATGTCACTGTGTCTGTATCTCCTCCTGAAGGATCTGTCATTATGTCACTGTGTCTGTATCTCCTCCTGAAGGATCTGTTATTATGTCACTGTGTCTGTATCTCCTCCTGAAGGATCTGTTATTATGTCACTGTGTCTGTATCTCCTCCTGAAGGATCTGTTATTATGTCACTGTGTCTGTATCTCCTGAAGGATCTGTTATTATGTTACTGTGTCTGTATCTCCTGAAGGATCTGTTATTATGTCACTGTGTCTGTATCTCCTGAAGGATCTGTTATTATGTCACTGTGTCTGTATCTCCTCCTGAAGGATCTGTTATTATGTCACTGTGTCTGTATCTCCTGAAGGGTCTGTTATTATGTCACTGTGTCTGTATCTCCTCCTGAAGGATCTGTTATTATGTCACTGTGTCTGTATCTCCTCCTGAAGGATCTGTTATTATGTCACTGTGTCTGTATCTCCTCCTGAAGGATCTGTTATTATGTCACTGTGTCTGTATCTCCTGAAGGATCTGTTATTATGTCACTGTGTCTGTATCTCCTCCTGAAGGATCTGTTATTATGTCACTGTGTCTGTATCTCCTCCTGTAGGATCTGTTATTATGTCACTGTGTCTGTATCTCCTGAAGGATCTGTTATTATGTCACTGTGTCTGTATCTCCTCCTGAAGGATCTGTTATTATGTCACTGTGTCTGTATCTCCTGAAGGATCTGTTATTATGTCACTGTGTCTGTATCTCCTCCTGAAGGATCTGTTATTATGTCACTGTGTCTGTATCTCCTCCTGAAGGATCTGTTAGTATGTCACTGTGTCTGTATCTCCTGAAGGGTCTGTTATTATGTCACTGTGTCTGTATCTCCTCCTGAAGGATCTGTTATTATGTCACTGTGTCTGTATCTCCTCCTGAAGGATCTGTTAGTATGTCACTGTGTCTGTATCTCCTGAAGGGTCTGTTATTATGTCACTGTGTCTGTATCTCCTCCTGAAGGATCTGTTATTATGTCACTGTGTCTGTATCTCCTCCTGAAGGATCTGTTATTATGTCACTGTGTCTGTATCTCCTGAAGGATCTGTTAGTATGTCACTGTGTCTGTATCTCCTGAAGGGTCTGTTATTATGTCACTGTGTCTGTATCTCCTCCTGAAGGATCTGTTATTATGTCACTGTGTCTGTATCTCCTCCTGAAGGATCTGTTATTATGTCACTGTGTCTGTATCTCCTCCTGAAGGATCTGTTATTATGTCACTGTGTCTGTATCTCCTGAAGGATCTGTTAGTATGTCACTGTGTCTGTATCTCCTGAAGGGTCTGTTATTATGTCACTGTGTCTGTATCTCCTCCTGAAGGATCTGTTATTATGTCACTGTGTCTGTATCTCCTCCTGAAGGATCTGTTATTATGTCACTGTGTCTGTATCTCCTCCTGAAGGATCTGTTATTATGTCACTGTGTCTGTATCTCCTCCTGAAGGATCTGTTATTATGTCACTGTGTCTGTATCTCCTGAAGGATCTGTTATTATGTCACTGTGTCTGTATCTCCTGAAGGATCTGTTATTATGTCACTGTGTCTGTATCTCCTCCTGAAGGATCTGTTATTATGTCACTGTGTCTGTATCTCCTGAAGGATCTGTTATTATGTCACTGTGTCTGTATCTCCTGAAGGATCTGTTATTATGTCACTGTGTCTGTATCTCCTGAAGGATCTGTTATTATGTCACTGTGTCTGTATCTCCTCCTGAAGGATCTGTTATTATGTCACTGTGTCTGTATCTCCTGAAGGATCTGTTATTATGTCACTGTGTCTGTATCTCCTCCTGAAGGATCTGTTATTATGTCACTGTGTCTGTATCTCCTCCTGAAGGATCTGTTATTATGTCACTGTGTCTGTATCTCCTGAAGGATCTGTTATTATGTCATTGTGTCTGTATCTCCTCCTGAAGGATCTGTTATTATGTCACTGTGTCTGTATCTCCTCCTGAAGGATCTGTTATTATGTCACTGTGTCTGTATCTCCTCCTGAAGGATCTGTTATTATGTCACTGTGTCTGTATCTCCTGAAGGATCTGTTATTATGTCACTGTGTCTGTATCTCCTGAAGGATCTGTTATTATGTCATTGTGTCTGTTTCTCCTCCTGAGACTATTTAACTATTGCAAATAGTCCTGGTAGCCATTTGATTAGCTGTTCCGGAGTCTCATGGCTTGGGGGTGGAAGTACTGGGCCGTACGCACTACCCTCTGTAGTGCCTTGCGGTCGGAGGCCGAGCAGTTGCCGTACCAGGCAGTGATGCAACCAGTCAGGATGATTTCGATGATGCAGCTGTTGAACTTTTTGAGGATCTGATTACCCATGACAAATCTTTTTGACAAATAGGCGTTGTCGTGCCCTCTTCACGACTGTCTTGGTGTGTTTGGACCATGATGGGTTGTTGGTGATGTGGACACCAAGGAACTTGAAGCTCTCAACCTGCTCCACTACAGCCCCGTCCATGAGAAATGGGGCGTGCTCGTTCCTCCTATTCCTGCAGTCCACAATCATCTCCTTTGTCTTGATCATGTTGAGGTAAAGGTTGTTGTCCTGTTACCACAGCGCCAGACCTCCTCCCTCCCCTTTTCATATGGCTGGTATAAACACACAGAACACTAGGGAAAGCCTGCTAACCTCATATGGCTGGTATAAACACACAGAACACTAGTGAAAGACTAGCTGCTAACCTCATATGGCTGGTATAAACACACAGAACTCTAGTGAAAGACTAGCTGCTAACCTCATATGACTGGTATAAACACACAGAACTCTAGTGAAAGACTAGCTGCTAACCTCATATGGCTGGTATAAACACACAGAACACTAGTGAAAGACTAGCTGCTAACCTCATATGGCTGGTATAAACACACAGAACACTAGTGAAAGACTAGCTGCTAACCTCATATGGCTGGTATAAACACACAGACCTCTAGTGAAAGACTAGCTGCTAACCTCATATGGCTGGTATAAACACACAGAACACTAGTGAAAGACTAGCTGCTAACCTCATATGGCTGGTATAAACACACAGAACACTAGTGAAAGACTAGCTAACCTCATATGGCTGGTATAAACACACAGAACTCTAGTGAAAGACTAGCTAACCTCATATGGCTGGTATAAACACACAGAACTCTAGTGAAAGACTAGCTGCTAACCTCATATGGCTGGTATAAACACACAGAACACTAGTGAAAGCCTGCTAACCTCATATGGCTGGTATAAACACACAGAACACTAGTGAAAGACTAGCTGCTAACCTCATATGGCTGGTATAAACACACAGAACACTAGGAAAAGACTAGCTAACCTCATATGGCTGGTATAAACACACAGAACTCTAGTGAAAGACTAGCTGCTAACCTCATATGGCTGGTATAAACACACAGAACTCTAGTGAAAGACTAGCTGCTAACCTCATATGGCTGGTATAAACACACAGAACACTAGTGAAAGCCTGCTAACCTCATATGGCTGGTATAAACACACAGAACTCTAGTGAAAGACTAGCTGCTAACCTCATATGGCTGGTATAAACACACAGAACTCTAGTGAAAGCCTGCTAACCTCATATGGCTGGTATAAACACACAGAACTCTAGGAAAAGACTAGCTGCTAACCTCATATGGCTGGTATAAACACACAGAACACTAGGAAAAGACTAGCTGCTAACCTCATATGGCTGGTATAAACACACAGAACTCTAGTGAAAGACTAGCTGCTAACCTCATATGGCTGGTATAAACACACAGAACACTAGTGAAAGACTAGCTGCTAACCTCATATGGCTGGTATAAACACACAGAACACTAGGACAGCACTGCCCTCACATGGAGGAACAGAGGTACTGCAGACAGACTCCCTCCAGGACAAAGCTGTGATTAACTGCCATCCAGGAGCATACAGCAAATACAGTCATCTCCCCACTGTATTGATAACTGTGAAATCCCCCTGTATATAGACACAGAGGGTGAAATACTGTCAGTAATAGATTTAATGGGTTGAAGAGGGTTGAAGAGTAGCCATTACAGAAGAGACTGAGGCAGGACTGAGACTGAGGCAGGGCTAAGACGAAGACAGGGCTGAGACAGAGGCAGGACTGAGACAGGGCTGAGACTGAGACAGGGCTGAGACTGAGGCAGGGCTGAGACTGAGGCAGGACTGAGACTGAGACAGGGCTGAGACTGAGGCAGGGCTGAGACTAAGACAGGGCTGAGACTGAGGCAGTGCTGAGAGTGAGGCAGGACTGAGACTGAGACAGGGCTGAGACTGAGACAGGGCTGAGACTGAGGCAGGGCTGAGACTAAGACAGGCCTGAGACTGAGGCAGGGCTGAGACTGAGACAGGGCTGAGACTAAGACAGGGATGAGACTGAGGCAGGGCTGAGACTGAGACAGGACTGAGACTGAGACAGGGCTGAGACTGAGACAGGGCTGAGACAGGGTTAAGACTGAGACAGGACTGAGACTGAGACAGGGCTGAGGCTGAGGCAGGGCTGAGACTGAGACAGGGCTGAGACTGAGGCAGTGCTGAGACTAAGAGAGGGCTGAGACTGAGACAGGGCTGAGACTGAGACAGGACTGAGACTGAGGCAGGGCTGAGACTAAGAGAGGGCTGAGACTAAGAGAGGACTGAGACTGAGGCAGGGCTGGGACTAAGGCAGGGCTGAGACTGAGACAGGGCTGAGACAGGGCTGAGACTGAGGCAGGGCTGAGACTGAGACAGGGCTGAGACTGAGGCAGGGCTGAGACTGAGGCAGGGCTGAGACTGAGGCAGGGCTGAGACTGAGGCAGAGGCAGGGCTGAGAGGGGGCTGAGACTGAGGCAGGGCTGAGACTGAGACAGGGCTGTGTGGGCTGAGACTGAGGCAGGGCTGTGTGGGCTGTGACTGAGGCAGGGCTGTGAGGGCTGAGACTGAGGCAGGGCTGTGTGGGCTGAGACTGAGGCAGGGCTGTGTGGGCTGAGAGGGGGCTGAGGCAGGGCTGTGTGGGCTGGGACTGAGGCAGGGCTGTGTGGGCTGAGAGGGGGCTGAGGCAGGGCTGTGTGGGCTGGGACTGAGGCAGGGCTGAGACTGAGGCAGGGCTGTGTGGGCTGAGACTGAGGCAGAGCTGAGACTGAGACAGGGCTGAGACTGAGACAGGACTGAGACTGAAACAGGGCTGAGACTGAGGCAGGGCTGAGACTGAGGCAGGGCTGAGACTGAGACAGCACTGAGACTGAGATAGGGCTGAGACTGAGGCCAGACTGAGACAGGGCTGACTCTGAGGCAGGGATGAGACTGAGGCAGGACTGAGACTGAGACAGGGCTGAGACTGAGGCAAGACTGAGACAGGGCTGACTCTGAGGCAGGGATGAGACTGAGGCAGGACTGAGACAGGGCTGACTCTGAGGCCGGGATGAGACTGAGGCAGGGCTGAGGCTGAGGCAGGGCTGAGACTGAGGCAGAGGCAGGGCTGAGACTGAGGCAGGGCTGAGACTGAGGCAGAGGCAGGGCTGAGACTGAGGCAGAGGCAGGGCTGAGAGGGGGCTGAGGCAGGGCTGAGACTGAGGCAGAGACGGGGCTTAGAGGGGGCTGAGACTGAGGCAGGGCTGAGACTGAGACAGGGATGTGTGGGCTGAGACTGAGGCAGGGCTGTGTGGGCTGTGACTGAGGCAGGGCTGTGTGGGCTGAGACTGAGGCAGGGCTGTGTGGGCTGAGACTGAGGCAGGGCTGTGTGGGCTGAGAGGGGGGGAAAGGCAGGGCTGTGTGGGCTGGGACTGAGGCAGGGCTGAGACTGAGGCAGGGCTGTGTGGGCTGAGACTGGGGTAGGGCTGAGGCAGGGCTGAGACTGAGGCAGGGCTGAGACTGAGGCAGGGCTGGGACTGAGGCAGGGCGAGACTGAGACAGAGCTGAGACTGAGACAGGGCTGAAACTGAGGTAGGGCTGAGACTGAGGCAGGGCTGAGACTGAGGCAGAGGCAGGGCTGAGAGGGGGCTGAGACTGAGGCAGGGCTGTGTGGGCTGAGACTGAGGCAGGGATGTGTGGGCTGAGACTGAGGCAGGGCTGTGTGGGCTAAGACTGAGGCAGGGCTGTGTGGGCTGAGACTGAGGCAGGGCTGTGTGGGCTGAGAGGGGGCTGAGGCAGGGCTGTGTGGGCTAAGACTGAGGCAGGGCTGTGTGGGCTGAGACTGAGGCAGGGCTGTGTGGGCTGACACTGAGGCAGGGCTGTGTGGGCTGAGAGGGGGGCTGAGGCAGGGCTGTGTGGGCTGGGACTGAGGCAGGGCTGTGTGGGCTGAGACTGAGGCAGGGCTGTGTGGGCTGAGACTGAGGCAGGGCTGTGTGGGCTGAGACTGAGGCAGGGCTGTGTGGGCTGAGACTGAGGTAGGGCTGTGTGGGCTGAGACTGAGGCGGGGCTGTGTGGGCTGAGACTGAGGCAGGGCTGTGTGGGCTGAGACTGAGGCAGGGCTGTGTGGTCTGAGACTGAGGCAGGGCTGTGTGGGCTGAGACTGAGGCAGGGCTGTGTGGTCTGAGAGGGGAGCTGTCTCTGTATTGTCTGATTAGATCCCAGTAGAACGAAAGGGGAAACTCTCCTGGTATGATATGGCTGCGTTACAGAATAGGGATTTCAATGGTAATCAGTTTAATTGATTAAGGAAACAATGGCGTGGTACGCTGGCAGAACAATTACATTTGTGGAGGATAATTACCATGGAGGGAGTTAAATAGAGAGAGGACATGTTCCCCGGCAGTCATGTTACCCTCTCTGTCTCCTTTTACTGCTATGTTACCCTCTCTGTCTCCTTATACTGCTATGTTACCCTCTCTGTCTCCTTATACTGCTATGTTACCCTCTCTGTCTCCTTATACTGCTATGTTACCCTCTCTGTCTCCTTATACTGCTATGTTACCCTCTCTGTCTCCTTATACTGCTATGTTACCCTCTCTGTCTCCTTATACTGCTATGTTACCCTCTCTTACTCCTTATACTGCTATGTTACCCTCTCTTTCTCCTTATACTGCTATGTTACCCTCTCTGTCTCCTTATACTGCTATGTTACCCTCTCTGGCTCCTTATACTGCTATGTTACCCTCTCTGTCTCCTTATACTGCTATGTTACCCTCTCTGTCTCCTTATACTGCTATGTTACCCTCTCTGTCTCCTTATACTGCTATGTTACCCTCTCTGTCTCCTTATACTGCTATGTTACCCTCTCTGTCTCCTTATACTGCTATGTTACCCTCTCTGTCTCCTTATACTGCTATGTTACCCTCTCTGTCTCCTTATACTGCTATATTACCCTCTCTGACTCCTTATACTGCTATGTTACCCTCTCTGTCTCCTTATACTGCTATGTTACCCTCTCTGTCTCCTTATACTGCTACGTTACCCTCTCTGTCTCCTTATACTGCTACGTTACCCTCTCTGTCTCCTTATACTGCTATGTTACCCTCTCTGTCTCCTTATACTGCTATGTTACCCTCTCTGTCTCCTTATACTGCTATGTTACCCTCTCTGTCTCCTTATACTGCTATGTTACCCTCTCTGTCTCCTTATACTGCTATGTTACCCTCTCTGTTTCCTTATACTGCTACGTTACCCTCTCTGTCTCCTTATACTGCTACGTTACCCTCTCTGTCTCCTTATACTGCTACGTTACCCTCTCTGTCTCCTTATACTGCTATGTTACCCTCTCTCTCTCCTTATACTGCTACGTTACCCTCTCTGTCTCCTTATACTGCTATGTTACCCTCTCTGTCTCCTTATACTGCTATGTTACCCTCTCTGTCTCCTTATACTGCTACGTTACCCTCTCTGTCTCCTTATACTGCTATGTTACCCTCTCTGTCTCCTTATACTGCTATGTTACCCTCTCTGTCTCCTTATACTGCTACGTTACCCTCTCTGTCTCCTTATACTGCTATGTTACCCTCTCTGTCTCCTTATACTGCTATGTTACCCTCTCTGTCTCCTTATACTGCTATGTTACCCTCTCTGTCTCCTTATACTGCTATGTTACCCTCTCTGTCTCCTTATACTGCTATGTTACCCTCTCTGTCTCCTTATACTGCTATGTTACCCTCTCTGTCTCCTTATACTGCTATGTTACCCTCTCTGTCTCCTTATACTGCTATGTTACCCTCTCTGTCTCCTTATACTGCTATGTTACCCTCTCTTACTCCTTATACTGCTATGTTACCCTCTCTGTCTCCTTATACTGCTATGTTACCCTCTCTGTCTCCTTATACTGCTATGTTACCCTCTCTGTCTCCTTATACTGCTATGTTACCCTCTCTGTCTCCTTATACTGCTATGTTACCCTCTCTGTCTCCTTATACTGCTATGTTACCCTCTCTGACTCCTTATACTGCTATGTTACCCTCTCTGTCTCCTTATACTGCTATGTTACCCTCTCTGTCTCCTTATACTGCTATGTTACCCTCTCTGTCTCCTTATACTGCTATGTTACCCTCTCTGTCTCCTTATACTGCTACGTTACCCTCTCTGTCTCCTTATACTGCTATGTTACCCTCTCTGTCTCCTTATACTGCTATGTTACCCTCTCTGTCTCCTTATACTGCTATGTTACCCTCTCTGTCTCCTTATACTGCTATGTTACCCTCTCTGTCTCCTTATACTGCTATGTTACCCTCTCTGTTTCCTTATACTGCTACGTTACCCTCTCTGTCTCCTTATACTGCTACGTTACCCTCTCTGTCTCCTTATACTGCTATGTTACCCTCTCTGTCTCCTTATACTGCTATGTTACCCTCTCTCTCTCCTTATACTGCTACGTTACCCTCTCTGTCTCCTTATACTGCTATGTTACCCTCTCTGTCTCCTTATACTGCTATGTTACCCTCTCTGTCTCCTTATACTGCTACGTTACCCTCTCTGTCTCCTTATACTGCTATGTTACCCTCTCTGTCTCCTTATACTGCTATGTTACCCTCTCTGTCTCCTTATACTGCTACGTTACCCTCTCTGTCTCCTTATACTGCTATGTTACCCTCTCTGTCTCCTTATACTGCTATGTTACCCTCTCTGTCTCCTTATACTGCTATGTTACCCTCTCTGTCTCCTTATACTGCTATGTTACCCTCTCTGTCTCCTTATACTGCTATGTTACCCTCTCTGTCTCCTTATACTGCTATGTTACCCTCTCTGTCTCCTTATACTGCTATGTTACCCTCTCTGTCTCCTTATACTGCTATGTTACCCTCTCTGTCTCCTTATACTGCTATGTTACCCTCTCTGTCTCCTTATACTGCTATGTTACCCTCTCTGGCTCCTTATACTGCTGTGTTACCCTCTCTGTCTCCTTATACTGCTATGTTACCCTCTCTGTCTCCTTATACTGCTATGTTACCCTCTCTGTCTCCTTATACTGCTATGTTACCCTCTCTGTCTCCTTATACTGCTATGTTACCCTCTCTGTCTCCTTATACTGCTATGTTACCCTCTCTGTCTCCTTATACTGCTGGTTAGATACTGTTCTGTTACCCTCTCTGTCTCCTTATACTGCTGGTTAGATACTGTTCTGTTACCCTCTCTGTCTCCTTATACTGCTGGTTAGATACTGTTCTGTTACCCTCTCTGTCTATATAGGCAATCCTCACCCCCCCTCCTTAAAATTGATGTCGGGGGCTGTCCTCAGATAATCGCATGGTATGCTTTCGCCGTAAAGTATTTTTGAAATCTGACAACGCGGTTGGATTAACAAGAAGTGAAGCTTTTAAATGATGTTAGACACTTGTATGTTCATGAATGTTTGGCGCACCAGCTTCACCGGATTTTGTTGATTTTGTTCCCGGTAGCGGGATCCGAGCCCTAAGAGGTTTTAAGGACAACAAAGTCAAGGTATTGGAGTGGCCATCACAAAGCCCTGACCTCAATCCTATAGAACATTTGTGGGCAGAACTGAAAAAGTGTGTGTGAGCAAGGAGGCCTACAAACCTGACTCAGTTACACCAGCTCTGTCAGGAGGAATGGGCCAAAATTCACCCAACTTATTGTGGGAAACTTGTGGAAGGCTACCCGAAACATTTGAACCAAGTTAAACAATTGAAAGGCAATGCTACCAAATACTAATTGAGTGTATGTAAACTTCTGACCCACTGGGAATGTGATGAAAGACATAAAAGCTGAAATAAATCATTCTACTATTATTCTGACATTTCACATTATTAAAATAAAGTGGTGATCCTAACTGACCTAAGACAGGGAATCTTTACTAGGATTAAATGTCAGGAATTGTGAAAAACTGAGTTTAAATGTATTTGGCTAAACTTCTGACTTCAACTGTATGTGTGGAGAAAAAAAGGCACAGCACACCAAAATCAACCTCATCCCAACTGTAAAGTCTGGTGGAGGGAGCATCATGGTTCGGGGCTGCTTTGCTGCCTCAGGGCCTGGACAGCTTGCTATCATCGATGGAAAAACGAATTGCCAAGTTTATCAAGACATTTTGCAGGAGAATTTAAGGCTATCTGTCCGCCAATTGAAGCTCAGCAGAAGTTGGGTGGTGCAACAGAAAACGAATACGAAAATATATACTGTCAATGATTTTGCTGATTTACAGTTCATATAAGGATATCAGTCAATACAAATCAATTCATTAGGCCCTAATCTATGGATTTCACATGACTGGGCAGGGGCGCAGCCTTGGGAGCCAGGCCCTCCCACTATGGAAATACTGTAGCTCACTGGTCACCATATCAGCACCCACCCGTAGCACGCGCTCCAGCAGGTATATCTCACTGGTCACCCCCAAAGCCAATTCCTCCTCTGGCCGCCTTTCCTTCCAGTTCTCTGCTGCTAATGACTGGAACGAATTGCAAAAATCTCTGAAGCTGGAGACTCATATCTCCCTCACTAGCTTTAAGCACCAGCTGTCAGAGCAGCTCTCAGATCACTGCACCTGTATATAGCCCATCTGTAAATAGCCCATCCAACTACCTCATCCCCATACTGTTATTTGTTTTATTTATTTTGCTCCTTTGCACCACCAGTATCTCTACTTGCACATTCATCTTCTGCACATCTATCACTCCAGTGTTTAATTTGCCATACTGTAAAAATGTTGCCACTATGGCCTATTTATTGCCTCACCCCCCTTATCATACCTCATTTGCACACACTGTATACAGACTTTGTCTATTGTATTATTGACTGTATGTTTGTTTTACTCCATGTGTAACTCTGTGTTGTTGTATGTGTCGCACTGCTTTGCTTTATCTTGGCCGGGTCTCAGTTGTAAATGAGAACTTGTTCTCAACTAGCTAAACTGGTTAAATAAAGGTGAAATTAAAATAAATGGAGCCAGGGCTAGCCGATGAGAATGAGTGTTTCCCCACAAACAAGCTTTATTACAGACAGAACTACTCCTCAGCCGTAGCCTACCTAGGCTATATGCCTGTGACTGAAATCAACACAGGTAGGCGTAACGGTAGTGTTTTCAAATATATATTTTTGGCCCAGGCAGTTACACTTACCAACACTGAAGTCATTTCCTGCAATTCTACACATTGTGTTACAGGGTGGAGAGAAGCGATTGCAGTTCTTAATATGATATCTGAGTGAGACTGACTAACAAATTCAATGGGGGGCCCGCCAGCCGGTAATTTGACTATGAATGCTAAGTTTAGATAGCTGGCTGCTAGGCCAACTTACCAATCTAAAAAGCGTTAGCTGACACGGGCTAATTAAGTGACTATTAGTGACTGACATGACAAACTGCTGATGCACCACATTTAGGAAATTCATCTTGTGCTTTCTGATATTCTGACAACAACAGTACATTGAGACCCCGACGGGCCTTCAAAAGGTGGGATGCTAGTTCTGACAACAGTACATTGAGACCCCGACGGGCCTTCAAAAGGTGGGATGCTAGTTCTGACAACAACAGTAAATTGAGACCCCGACGGGCCTTCAAAAGGTGGGATGCTAGTTCCACAGTCCTGATCTACTGTATACACTGTAACACTATGTAACATTACCACTTCCAAATGAGTTACCTGTGTTTGCTGTTTAAAACAATTTGAGACTGGTATTAAAATATGTATACTCTATCTACTATTTTCCAATCAATATGTGGTCTGTGATTCTTGCACTTTGTTAAGACAAAATAAGATTTGTTTTTCCAACAACGGTGGTTGAATTGGGCTACATGACTTTAGCTGAGGCTACACAGTAGCCAGCCAAGGCTACCATAAACACTCCCAGTCCCAGTTCACATACACTCAGTCACTACGACTAAACGGCAGGGCTGAAAGGGCAGGATGAAGCAACTCAGCCCAGCATTAAGTGAGCCTGTGACAGAAATATGAATGTGATATTCCCTGTGGTATTTTTAACCATAGTATTGAATTCATCTAAAACACTTAAGGAAGCTTCCCTGGTCTGCTGCTGTTACTGCTCAGAGGGCTGTCTCTCTCTCTCTCTCTCTCTCGAACTCTCCTGAGAGACTTCTCATGCAACTAGAATCCTCACCACGGCAGTGTGGCCATCGGTTGAGATGAGAGCTCATAAAAACCTAATGAAGTTACAGAGAACTCCATAAAAAAATCTCATTAGGCCTTCTGATACGTCAGAAATTAAAGTCTGGGCCCTCCTGGGGATTGGTGTAATAGAAGTGATGAGTAGCGTGTCTGTAAAAAGCTACAGGATCCATCCGTGTCGTCCAGAATGCTGAGACAATGAAGCCTGTTCTGTGATGTAATAATCAGAACCAGCAGGTCACATGACTAAACGATCTGACGGAGGCTTCTGAATCAAACCCGAAAAATCACAGCTCCATTTCCAAAAGCCTCCTCAACAGAGAAAACTGCTTCCACCTCTGCAATTTACTTGTATTTAAATATCTTGCATTTACACACTTTTCACAAAAGTTATTCACGTAAAAAAAGCTGTTGTTGAGAATGGAACAAAAACATATTAGCAAACGTTTATTTACACTGAACAAAAATATAAATGCAACATGAAACAATTTCTAAGATTTTATTGAGTTACAGTTCAGATAAGGAAATCAGTCAATTGAAATAAATTAATTAGTCCCTAATCTATGGATTTCACATTACTGGGAATACAGATATGCATCTGTTAGTCACAGATACCTTTTAAGATAAGGTAGGAGAGTGTGGATCAGAAAACTAGTCAGTATCTGGTGTGACCACCGTTTGCTTCATGCAGCTCGACACATTGTTGATTGTGGCCTGTGGAATGTTTTCCCACTCCTCTTCAACGGCGAAGTTGCCGGATATTGGCGGGAAGTGGAACTTGCTGTCGTACACGTCAATCCAGAGCATACCAAACATGCTCAATGGGTGACATATCTGGTGAGTAATGCAGGCTATGAAAGAACTGGGATATTTTCAGCTTCCAGGAATTCTGTACTGATCATTGTGACATGGGGGGGCGGTGCGTTATCATGCTGAAACATGAGGTGATGGAGGAGGATGAATGGCACCACAATGGACCTCAGGATCTCATCACGGTATCTCTGTGCGTTCCATACATGCTGTCTACCATCTGCCCGGTACAGTTGAACCCGGGATTCATCTGTGAAGAGCACACTTCTCCAGCGTACCGGTGGAGTGGCCATCGAAGGTGAGCATTTTCACACTGAAGTCGGTTACGATGCCAAACTGCAGTCAGGTCAAGACCCTGCTGAGGACGACGAGCACACAGATGAGCTTCCCTGAGACGCTTTCTGAACCGTTTGTGCAGAAATTCTTTGCTTGTGTAAACCCACAGTTTCATCAGCTATCTGGGTGGCTGGTCTCTGGGTGGCTGGTCTCTGGGTGGCTGGTCTCTGGGTGGCTGGTCTCTGGGTGGCTGGTCTCTTGGTGGCTGGTCTCTGGGTGGCTGGTCTCTGGGTGGCTGGTCTCTGGGTGACTGGTCTCTGGGTGGCTGGTCTCTGGGTGGCTGGTCACTGGGTGGCTGGTCTCTGGGTGGCTGGTCTCTGGGTGGCTGGTCTCTGACGATCTGGATGTGGGAGGAAATGGGATGTGGAGGTCCTGAGCTGGCGTGATTACACGTGGTCTGCAGTTGTGAGACCGGTTGGACTACGGCCAAATTCTCTAAAATGACGTTGGAGGCGGCTTATGGTAGAGAAAGAAAACATTATATTCTGTGAACAGGTCTGGTGTACATTCCTGCAGTCAGCATGCCAATTGCACTCTCCCTCAAAACTTGAGACATCTGTGGAGTTGTGTTGTGTGGCAAAACTGCACATTTTAGAGTGGCCTTTTATTGTCCCCAGCACAAGGTGCACCTGTGTAATGTCCATGCTGTTTCATCAGCTTATTGATATACCACACCTGTCAAGTGGATGGATTATATTGGCAAAGGATACATTTTCATAACAGGGAAGAACAACATTTTTTGAGAAATTAACTTTTTGTGAGTATGGCACATTTCTGGGATCTTTAATTTCAGTTGATGAAACACGGGACCAACACATTACATGCTGTGTTTATATTTGTGTTCAGTATATAATATTCAATGAGTAAGTTAGTACATTTAAATGTGTTTTAATCGTGATTGGAGCAGCTAGTTAGGAGATGAAAATCACCACCCTCCTCTGAAGGATTCTGTGAACTAACAGTAATCTAAGACTACCTACATTTCTGAAAATCACTATTGTACTGAAACCCCCAAAAAATTATGAATAATGAAAGTCCTTGAGAGAGCTTTACACTAATCCAACACATCCTTATAAATTATACTAGGCTTTTCATATTTATCATCGCACCAGCTATTTCTCATGCTTCAGAGACATTTATCACTTGCCTATGAATTATTCAGCTGTGTCAGAATAGTGAGTGCTGTACCTGAGAGGGAGGTGTGCGTTGGACATCAGTGGGGACTGACAACAGTGTTGTACATTCTGCTCTCAGAGTGGCCTGGCTGCTTCAGCCTCTCAGCCTGACACTACAACAGACCAGCCTGACACTACAACAGACCTTAAAGGGTCAGCCTCTCAGCCTGACACTACAACAGACCTTAAAGCTTCAGCCTCTCAGCCTGACACTACAACAGACCTTAAAGGGTCAGCCTCTCAGCATGACACTACAACAGACCTTAAAGCTTCAGCCTCTCAGCCTGACACTACAACATACCTTAAAGGGTCAGCCTCTCAGCCTGACACTACAACAGACCTTAACTTTTTATGGCTGCAGGGGCAGTATTGAGTAGCTCTGATTAAGGGTGCCCATTTCAAACGGCCTCGTACTCAATTCTTGCTCGTACAATATGCATATTATTGTTATTATTGGATAGAAAACACTCTCTAGTTTCTATAGCCGTTTGAATTATGTCTCTGAGTGGAACAGAACTCATTCTACAGCACTTTTCCTGATATGGAGTGAGATTTCAGAAATCTTGGACTCTGGTCCCAGGTCAGTTTTAAAGTCCCTGTAAATGCTATGAGGATACAAACACTGCCCACGCCTTCCTCTAGATGTCAGTAAGAGGTGACAATTTGAATGGAGTCGATTGCGCAATCAGGGCCTGTATAAAAGGCCAAAGACCGGATGTACCGTTCTTTTCCTGCTGCGCCTGACGCACGATGTACGTCGGACCTGCTCTCTTTCCAAGCTTGGGTTTAGCCAGTAATATGTCGACGGTCATGTTTTTACTCGTTATAGGTGTTAAAAACATCATAAGGTAGTTAATTTAAACCATTTTATAGCAATTTATATCCGTTTAGTGCGATTTTGAGGCATTGCTTTGTGTTGCACTTTGAAGCGCCGGGCACGTTTCGGGGTCCCGGTCGAACGTTAGTGGGCATTTCGACGGACAAGAGGACATCTTTCGACCAAAAGAAGATTAGACCCAAGAAAGGATACATTGCCCAAGATTCTGATGGAAGATCACCTCATAGTAAGAAATATTTAAGATGATAAATCGTTGTTCTGTCGAAAAATTTTAAACGCATATTCCGCCATTTTCTTTGGTATAGCTTCGCTTGGCGAACCCTGTATTGCACAGTAAGGATAATTTTAGAAATGTAATTCAGCGATTGCATTAAGAACTAATTTGTCTTTCGATAGCTGTCCAACTTACATTTTTTTAGTCAAGTTTATGAATAGTTATGCATGAGACAAGATCACTGTTAAAGATGGCGCCCGACATTTTCAGGCTAGTTTTGCTAGTATTGTCATTGTATAACCACGTTTTTTTGTGGCTAAATATGCACATTTTCGAACAAACTCTATATGTATGTTGTAATATGATGTTACAGGAGTGTCATCGGAAGAATTCTGAGAAGGTTAGTGAAAAAATTAATATATTTTGGCGATGATTACGTTATCGCTCTCTTTGGCTTGAATCAATGCTCGGGTAACGTTTGCACATGTGGTATGCTAATATAACGATTTATTGTGTTTTCGCTGTAAAACACTTAGAACATCTGAAATATTGTCTGAATTCACAAGATCTGTGTCTTTCCATTGCTGTGAGCTGTGTATTTTTAAGAAATGTTTTATGATTAGTAATTAGGTAATTCTCGTTGCTCTCTGTATTTATTCTAGTCGAGTTGTGATGGTGGGTGCAATTGTAAACTATGATTTCTACCTGAAATATGCACATTTTTCTAACAAAACCTATCCTATACAATAAATATGTTATCAGACTGTCATCTGATGAGGTTTTTTCTTGGTTAGTGGCTATCAATATCTTTATTTGGCCGAATTGGTGATAGCACCTGATGGAGTAAGAAACTGATGGAGTTAGAAAAGTGGTGTCTTTTGCTAACGTGGTTAGCTAATAGATTTACATATTTTGTCTTCCCTGTAAAACATTTTAAAAATCGGACATGTTGGCTTGATTCACAAGATGTGTACCTTTCATATGCTGTATTGGACTTGTTAATGTGTGAAAGTTAAATATTTTAAAAATATATTTTTTTGAATTTCGCGCCCTGCACTTTGAGCTGGATGTTGTCATAGGTGTACCGACCTCGGGCTTGCAGCCATAATTAAAGCTTCAGCCTCTCAGCCTGACACTACAACAGACCAGCCTGACACTACAACAGACCTTAAAGGGTCAGCCTCTCAGCCTGACACTACAACAGACCTTAAAGCTTCAGCCTCTCAGCCTGACACTACAACAGACCTTAAAGGGTCAGCCTCTCAGCATGACACTACAACAGACCTTAAAGCTTCAGCCTCTCAGCCTGACACTACAACATACCTTAAAGGGTCAGCCTCTCAGCCTGACACTACAACAGACCTTAACTTTTTATGGCTGCAGGGGCAGTATTGAGTAGCTCTGATTAAGGGTGCCCATTTCAAACGGCCTCGTACTCAATTCTTGCTCGTACAATATGCATATTATTGTTATTATTGGATAGAAAACACTCTCTAGTTTCTATAGCCGTTTGAATTATGTCTCTGAGTGGAACAGAACTCATTCTACAGCACTTTTCCTGATATGGAGTGAGATTTCAGAAATCTTGGACTCTGGTCCCAGGTCAGTTTTAAAGTCCCTGTAAATGCTATGAGGATACAAACACTGCCCACGCCTTCCTCTAGATGTCAGTAAGAGGTGACAATTTGAATGGAGTCGATTGCGCAATCAGGGCCTGTATAAAAGGCCAAAGACCGGATGTACCGTTCTTTTCCTGCTGCGCCTGACGCACGATGTACGTCGGACCTGCTCTCTTTCCAAGCTTGGGTTTAGCCAGTAATATGTCGACGGTCATGTTTTTACTCGTTATAGGTGTTAAAAACATCATAAGGTAGTTAATTTAAACCATTTTATAGCAATTTATATCCGTTTAGTGCGATTTTGAGGCATTGCTTTGTGTTGCACTTTGAAGCGCCGGGCACGTTTCGGGGTCCCGGTCGAACGTTAGTGGGCATTTCGACGGACAAGAGGACATCTTTCGACCAAAAGAAGATTAGACCCAAGAAAGGATACATTGCCCAAGATTCTGATGGAAGATCACCTCATAGTAAGAAATATTTAAGATGATAAATCGTTGTTCTGTCGAAAAATTTTAAACGCATATTCCGCCATTTTCTTTGGTATAGCTTCGCTTGGCGAACCCTGTATTGCACAGTAAGGATAATTTTAGAAATGTAATTCAGCGATTGCATTAAGAACTAATTTGTCTTTCGATAGCTGTCCAACTTACATTTTTTTAGTCAAGTTTATGAATAGTTATGCATGAGACAAGATCACTGTTAAAGATGGCGCCCGACATTTTCAGGCTAGTTTTGCTAGTATTGTCATTGTATAACCACGGTTTTTTTGTGGCTAAATATGCACATTTTCGAACAAACTCTATATGTATGTTGTAATATGATGTTACAGGAGTGTCATCGGAAGAATTCTGAGAAGGTTAGTGAAAAAATTAATATATTTTGGCGATGATTACGTTATCGCTCTCTTTGGCTTGAATCAATGCTCGGGTAACGTTTGCACATGTGGTATGCTAATATAACGATTTATTGTGTTTTCGCTGTAAAACACTTAGAACATCTGAAATATTGTCTGAATTCACAAGATCTGTGTCTTTCCATTGCTGTGAGCTGTGTATTTTTAAGAAATGTTTTATGATTAGTAATTAGGTAATTCTCGTTGCTCTCTGTATTTATTCTAGTCGAGTTGTGATGGTGGGTGCAATTGTAAACTATGATTTCTACCTGAAATATGCACATTTTTCTAACAAAACCTATCCTATACAATAAATATGTTATCAGACTGTCATCTGATGAGGTTTTTTCTTGGTTAGTGGCTATCAATATCTTTATTTGGCCGAATTGGTGATAGCACCTGATGGAGTAAGAAACTGATGGAGTTAGAAAAGTGGTGTCTTTTGCTAACGTGGTTAGCTAATAGATTTACATATTTTGTCTTCCCTGTAAAACATTTTAAAAATCGGACATGTTGGCTTGATTCACAAGATGTGTACCTTTCATATGCTGTATTGGACTTGTTAATGTGTGAAAGTTAAATATTTTAAAAATATATTTTTTTGAATTTCGCGCCCTGCACTTTGAGCTGGATGTTGTCATAGGTGTACCGACCTCGGGCTTGCAGCCATAATTAAAGCTTCAGCCTCTCAGCCTGACACTACAACAGACCAGCCTGACACTACAACAGACCAGCCTGACACTACAACAGACCAGCCTGACACTACAACAGACCTTAAAGCTTCAGCCTCTCAGCCTGACACTACAACAGACCTTAAAGGGTCAGCCTCTCAGCCTGACACTACAACAGACCTTAAAGGGTCAGCCTCTCAGCCTGACACTACAACAGACCTTAAAGCGTCAGCCTCTCAGCCTGACACTACAACAGACCTTAAAGCTTCAGCCTCTCAGCCTGACACTACAACAGACCTTAAAGCTTCAGCCTCTCAGTCTGACACTACAACAGACCTTAAAGGGTCAGCCTCTCAGCCTGACACTACAACAGACCTTAAAGCTTCAGCCTCTCAGCCTGACACTACAACAGACCTTAAAGGGTCAGCCTCTCAGCCTGACACTACAACAGACCTTAAAGCGTCAGCCTCTCAGCCTGACACTACAACAGACCTTAAAGCTTCAGCCTCTCAGCCTGACACTACAACAGACCTTAAAGCTTCAGCCTCTCAGCCTGACACTACAACAGACCTTAAAGCTTCAGCCTCTCAGCATGACACTACAACATACCTTAAAGCTTCAGCCTCTCAGCCTGACACTACAACAGACCTTAAAGGGTCAGCCTCTCACCATGACACTACAACAGACCTTAAAGCTTCATCCTCTCAGCCGGACACTACAACAGACCTTAAAGCTTCAGCCTCTCACCATGACACTACACCAGACCTTAAAGCTTCAGCCTCTCAGCCTGACACTACAACAAACCTTAAAGGGTCAGCCTCTCAGCCTGACACTACAACAGACCTTAAACTTCTCTAGGATAGGGGGCAGAGTTTTCACTTTTGGAAAAATAGCGTGCCCAATTTCAACTTCCTTCTACTCATCCCCAGAATATAAGATATGCATATTATTAGTAGATTTGGATGGAAAACACTCTGAAGTTTCTAAAACTGTTTGAATCATATCTGTAAGTATAACAGAACTTATACCCCGAGGACTAAGCATTCATTTAAAAAAAAAATTTAAGTCACTGTCTGTTCAATGAGTTTCATTGGGAAGCCAGATTTCTAATCACTCTGTTCTCAGTTCCTACTGCTTCCACTGGATGTCACCAGTCTTAGGAAATAGGTTGAGGTTATTCATTTGTGCAATGAAGAAGAAGGCCATCAGGAAGTAGAGTAACGTAATGTGTACTGCTTGAGAGTTGCGCAAGACTAAAAAAGTAGCGTTAGTTTGTTGATCTCCTGTATTGAAAACAGATAGACCCGTCTTCAATTTGATCGATTATTAACGTTTACAAATACCTTAAGTTGTATTACAAAAGTACTTTGAAATGTTTTGGCAAAGTTTAGAGGTAATTTTTGAGATATTTTGTAGTGACTTTGCGCAAATTGGAAGCTGTTTTTATCTGGATCAACCGCGCCGAATAAATGGACAATTTGGATATATATGGACGGAATTAATCGAACAAAAGGACCATTTGTGATGTTTATGGGACATATTGGAGTGCCAACAAAAGAATCTCGTCAAAGGTAAGGCATGTTTTATATTTTATATCTGCGTTTTGAGTAGCGCCGGCAGGGTTGAAATATGCTACTCTCTCTTTGTTGACATTGTGCTATTATCAGATAATAGCATCTTATGCTTTTACCGAAAAGCCTTTTTGAAATCTGACATGTTGGCTGGATTCACAACGAGTGTAGCATTAATTTGGTATCTTACGTGTGATTTAATGAAAGTTTGATTTTATATCATTTCTTTGAATTTGGCGCTCTACATTTTCCCTGGCTATTGGCCAAGTGGGACGCTACCGTCCCGCTATCCCAGAGAGGTTTTAAAGCTTCAGCCTCTCAGCCTGACACTACAACAGACCTTAAAGCATCAGCCTCTGTTGATTTATGCGTCCCACTAAATGGAATATACATTCCTAGAGGAAATGTCAAGGATGACTAGGAGTGAAGTCATGAATAAAAGGATTGTAATTTATTTCAAATGTTTATGGCATATCTGAATATATTAGATGGATGTCAATGAAATGCTACTTTAGAGAGCGGTTGTTATTTACTAAGTTTGCCTATTGAAATAGACAGGGGTACATCTATATAGCATTCTGGATCCACAGAAATACGGCTGAAGGCACACTGTCGGGGGAGGACAGGTGTTCAGACATTCATTCAACAACACCTGATTACAGGTGATGTGGTAACAGGGGACCTGATGAGAATTATAATCAGGTTCACCTGATTACAGGTGATGTGGTAACAGGAGACCTGATGAGAATTATAATCAGGGTCACCTGATTACAGGTGATATGGTAACAGGAGACCTGATGAGAATTATAATCAGGTTCACCTGATTACAGGTGATGTGGTAACAGGGGACCTGATGAGAATTATAATCAGGTTCACCTGATTACAGGTGATGTGGTAACAGGGGACCTGATGAGAATTATATTCAGGTTCACCTGATTACAGGTGATATGGTAACAGGAGACCTGATGAGAATTATAATCAGGTTCACCTGATTACAGGTGATGTGGTAACAGGGGACCTGATGAGAATTATAATCAGGGTCACCTGATTACAGGTGATGTGGTAACAGGGGACCTGATGAGAATTATATTCAGGTTCACCTGATTACAGGTGATATGGTAACAGGGGACCTGATGAGAATTATAATCAGGGTCACCTGATTACAGGTGATGTGGTAACAGGGGACCTGATGAGAATTATAATCAGGTTCACCTGATTACAGGTGATGTGGTAACAGGGGACCTGATGAGAATTATAATCAGGTTCACCTGATTACAGGTGATGTGGTAACAGGAGACCTGATGAGAATTATAATCAGGGTCACCTGATTACAGGTGATATGGTAACAGGAGACCTGATGAGAATTATAATCAGGTTCACCTGATTACAGGTGATGTGGTAACAGGGGACCTGATGAGAATTATAATCAGGGTCACCTGATTACAGGTGATGTGGTAATCTATAACATCAGAATGACATATTTATGTCTATAACATCAGAATGACATCATTATGTCTATAACATCAGAATGACATATTTATGTCTATAACATCAGAATGACATATTTATGTCTATAACATCAGAATGACATATTTATGTCCATCCATAACATCAGAATGACATATTTATGTCTATAACATCAGAATGACATATTTATGTCTATAACATCAGAATGACATATTTATGTCCATAACATCAGAATGACATATTTATGTCCGTCCATAACATCAGAATGACATATTTATGTCCATAACATCAGAATGACATCTTTATGTCCATAACATCAGAATGACATATTAATGTCCATCTATAACATCAGAATGACATCTTTATGTCTATAACATCAGAATGACATCATTATGTCTATAACATCAGAATGACATATTTATGTCCATAACATCAGAATGACATCATTATGTCCATATATAACATCAGAATGACATATTTATGTCCATAACATCAGAATGACATATTTATGTCCATAACATCAGAATGACATATTTATGTCCATAACATCAGAATGACATATTTATGTCCATAACATCAGAATGACATATTTATGTCCGTCCATAACATCAGAATGACATATTTATGTCCATAACATCAGAATGACATCTTTATGTCCATAACATCAGAATGACATATTAATGTCCATCTATAACATCAGAATGACATCTTTATGTCTATAACATCAGAATGACATATTTATGTCCATAACATCAGAATGACATCATTATGTCCATATATAACATCAGAATGACATATTTATGTCCATAACATCAGAATGACATATTAATGTCCATCTATAACATCAGAATGACATCATTATGTCCATAACATCCGAATGACATCATTATGTCCATAACATCAGAATGACATATTAAAGTCTATAACATCAGAATGACATATTTATGTCCATAACATCAGAATGACATATTTATGTCCATAACATCAGAATGACATCATTATGTCTATAACATCAGAATGACATCTTTATGTCCATAACATCAGAATGACATATTTATGTCCATAACATCAGAATGACATATTTATGTCCATAACATCAGAATGACATCATTATGTCTATAACATCAGAATGACATATTTATGTCCATCTATGACATCTTTATGTCTATAACATCAGAATGACATCATTATGTCTATAACATCAGAATGACATCATTATGTCTATAACATCAGAATGACATCATTATGTCTATAACATCAGAATGACATATTAATGTCCATCTATAACATCAGAATGACATATTTATGTCCATAACATCAGAATGACATATTTATGTCCATAACATCAGAATGACATATTTATGTCCATAACATCAGAATGACATCAATATGTCTATAACATCAGAATGACATATTTATGTCCATCTATAACATCAGAATGACATCTTTATGTCTATAACATCAGAATGACATCATTATGTCTATAACATCAGAATGACATCATTATGTCCATCTATAACATCAGAATGACATCTTTATGTCCATAACATCAGAATGACATATTTATGTCCATAACATCAGAATGACATATTTATGTCCATAACATCAGAATGACATCATTTTGTCTATAACATCAGAATGACATCTTTATGTCCATAACATCAGAATGACATCATTATGTCCATAACATCAGAATGACATATTTATGTCCATAACATCAGAATGACATATTTATGTCCATAACATCAGAATGACATATTTATGTCCGTCCATAACATCAGAATGACATATTTATGTCCATCTATAACATCAGAATGACATCTTTATGTCTATAACATCAGAATGACATATTTATGTCCATAACATCAGAATGACATATTTATGTCCATAACATCAGAATGACATAGTAATGTCCATCTATAACATCAGAATGACATCATTATGTCCATAACATCAGAATGACATCATTATGTCCATAACATCAGAATGACATATTAAAGTCTATAACATCAGAATGACATATTTATGTCCATAACATCAGAATGACATATTTATGTCCATAACATCAGAATGACATCATTATGTCTATAACATCAGAATGAAATCTTTATGTCCATAACATCAGAATGACATATTTATGTCCATAACATCAGAATGACATATTTATGTCCATAACATCAGAATGACATCATTATGTCTATAACATCAGAATGACATATTTATGTCCATCTATAACATCAGAATGACATCTTTATGTCCATAACATCAGAATGACATATTTATGTCCATAACATCAGAATGACATATTTATGTCCATAACATCAGAATGACATATTTATGTCCATAACATCAGAATGACATCTTTATGTTCATAACATCAGAATGACATCATTATGTCTATAACATCAGAATGACATCATTATGTCTATAACATCAGAATTACATCTTTATGTCCATAACATCAGAATGACATCATTATGTCCATAACATCAGAATGACATCAGTATGTCCATCTATAACATCAGAATGACATATTAATGTCCATCTATAACATCAGAATGACATCTTTATGTCTATAACATCAGAATGACATCATTATGTCTATAACATCAGAATGACATATTTATGTCCATAACATCAGAATGACATCATTATGTCCATCTATAACAACAGAATGACATATTTATGTCTATAACATCAGAATGACATATTTATGTCTATAACATCAGAATGACATATTTATGTCTATAACATCAGAATGACATATTTATGTCTATAACATCAGAATGACATATTTATGTCTATAACATCAGAATGACATATTTATGTCTATAACATCAGAATGACATATTTATGTCCATAACATCAGAATGACATATTTATGTCTATAACATCAGAATGACATCATTATGTCCATAACATCAGAATGACATATTTATGTCCATAACATCAGAATGACATATTTATGTCCATAACATCAGAATGACATATTTATGTCCGTCCATAACATCAGAATGACATATTTATGTCCATCTATAACATCAGAATGACATCTTTATGTCTATAACATCAGAATGACATATTTATGTCCATAACATCAGAATGACATATTTATGTCCATAACATCAGAATGACATAGTAATGTCCATCTATAACATCAGAATGACATCATTATGTCCATAACATCAGAATGACATCATTATGTCCATAACATCAGAATGACATATTAAAGTCTATAACATCAGAATGACATATTTATGTCCATAACATCAGAATGACATATTTATGTCCATAACATCAGAATGACATCATTATGTCTATAACATCAGAATGAAATCTTTATGTCCATAACATCAGAATGACATATTTATGTCCATAACATCAGAATGACATATTTATGTCCATAACATCAGAATGACATCATTATGTCTATAACATCAGAATGACATATTTATGTCCATCTATAACATCAGAATGACATCTTTATGTCCATAACATCAGAATGACATATTTATGTCCATAACATCAGAATGACATATTTATGTCCATAACATCAGAATGACATATTTATGTCCATAACATCAGAATGACATCTTTATGTTCATAACATCAGAATGACATCATTATGTCTATAACATCAGAATGACATCATTATGTCTATAACATCAGAATTACATCTTTATGTCCATAACATCAGAATGACATCATTATGTCCATAACATCAGAATGACATCAGTATGTCCATCTATAACATCAGAATGACATATTAATGTCCATCTATAACATCAGAATGACATCTTTATGTCTATAACATCAGAATGACATCATTATGTCTATAACATCAGAATGACATATTTATGTCCATAACATCAGAATGACATCATTATGTCCATCTATAACAACAGAATGACATATTTATGTCTATAACATCAGAATGACATATTTATGTCTATAACATCAGAATGACATATTTATGTCTATAACATCAGAATGACATATTTATGTCTATAACATCAGAATGACATATTTATGTCTATAACATCAGAATGACATATTTATGTCTATAACATCAGAATGACATATTTATGTCCATAACATCAGAATGACATATTTATGTCTATAACATCAGAATGACATATTTATGTCCATAACATCAGAATGACATATTTATGTCCATAACATCAGAATGACATATTTATGTCTATAACATCAGAATGACATATTAAAGTCTGAACCTGGATACCATTTAATGTACAACGCGTTCATTATGCAGAAATACTCTGCTGTTTATTTGGCATAAATCACAATAGATTATGGTAATGTGAACCCTGGATGCAGACTAGATGTAGATATGGTGGGATTAAATATGCTGTGCACGTCCGACCCTCTCCGGAGACGGGAGAGGAGCTATCTAAGATTTATAAGGCGTCTATAGCGTCTGATTGACTAAATCACCGGGGGATCAAACATCCTGCAGTAACTCTACAAACTGACCTGCTAGTGTGTCACAAAGTCAAAATAACTTCAATAACTCACATCTCTGCTGCTCAAGTGTTGTTTTTTAAAAATATTTCATAACATTTGTTGACGTTTTTCCAGGTATGCGATTCGATGTTCCATTTTTGTGACCTGAAACTAAAGAAGGTCTGGACTGGCAATCTGGATAGCACAGATAACAAGTGAAAAATGTTGTTCCCCATCTGTAGAGGCAGGAGTAGGACCGCTCATCACCCTCCTCTTCATTAGGACGTGTCTCTCCTCTCTCCCGGACCTCATAAGGATCAACACTAATGCAGACTGAGGCAAAGGTCAAACAGCCTTCGATGTTTTCGTGCTTAACTTACTGATCGTTCCTGTGTGTTCATTAGACAGCTTTATCAGCAAATTCTTATTTTACATTCTCCAATACCCAAAAAAGATGTGGAGAGCCGTGGAGAGCCGTGGAGAGCCGTGGCTGAGAGGCGATAAGGGGAGGCTGTTGTAGTATCAGGGCTAACTGCCTCCCCCTGCCTCTCCTGCTCCATCAAACCTTTAGCCCTGACTAGAGAGCCAATATGAAAGCCTCTGTGGGATGAGAGAAGCTTTACGTTTCCAGATACTGAGCAGGAGGAGGAGGAGGAAGGAGAGAGGGAGGATGAGAAAAGGAGAGAGGGAGGGAGGGAGGGAGGACAGGAGGAGAGGAGGAGGAAGGAGAGATGGAGGATGAGAAGAGGAGGAGGAAGGAGAGAGGGAGGATGAGAAGAGGAGAGAGGGAGGGAGGGAGGACAGGAGGAGAGGAGGAGAGGAGGAGGAAGGAGAGATGGAGGATGAGAAGAGGAGAGAGGGAGGGAGGGAGGACAGGAGGAGAAGAGGGAGGGAGGGAGGACAGGAGGAGAGGATGAGGAAGGAGAGATGGAGGATGAGAAGAGGAGAGAGGGAGGGAGGACAGGAGGAGAAAGGAGAGAGGACAGGAGGAGACAGGAGGAGAAAGGAGAGATGGAGGATGAGAAGAGGAGAGAGGGATGGAGGACAGGAGGAGAGAGGGAGGGAGGACAGGAGGAGAAGAGGAGAGGAGAGGGAGGGAGGACAGGAGGAGAAGAGGAGAGGAGGAGGAAGGAGAGATGGAGGATGAGAAGAGGAGAGAGGGAGGGAGGACAGGAGGAGAAGAGGAGAGAGGGAGAGAGGGAGGGTGGACAGGAGGAGGGGAGGAGAGGAGGAGGAAGGAGAGATGGAGGATGAGAAGAGGAGAGAGGGAGGACAGGAGGAGAGAGGGAGGGAGGACAGGAGGAGAAGTCTCCCAGAGATCTGTGTGTGCTGGCCTTGATTTCATCATGCAGTCCCATCTCCCTCCGCCCGACAACATGGTCCCTGTTCTCGTAAATGTTGCATCGCCATTTAAAAACCCTACCACCAGTCTCACATCACTTTCCATTGGCCCAAGGCACACATTAAAGGAACTATTTATACAAATCCCTTTTTCCCTGAAATAATTTTTCAAAGGGAAGATATTATTTTGTCCTCTTCTGTAATCAAAGGCTAATCTCTCTGGAGAAACGGACATCAAACTAAAACCAGAGCAAGAGGACCAGAGAGAGAGAGGAACCGACTGCATCAACTACTTATCATGCTTGCTCTTATTTTTTGTTTACTTGTTTACTGGCCCCAATATTGTCACATGATGTTTGGTGACATCTAGACTGCTACTAATTGGTCCTGGCATGTTTCTTATAACTGTTTTAAAACTATCAATGTAAAAACACAAAAAAAAATTATCAGTGATGTTGTGAAAATATAGTTTACATGCTCCAAAGTGAGTAAAACCAAAGATTACAAAATGTTAAGAGATTGGATGGGTTTTGGGGTTAAATAGTATTTGTCACATGCTTCGTAAACAACAGGTGTAGACTAACAGTGACATGCTAACTCAGTTCCCGACAATCTTATCAAGTCTCCTGGATCTGAGGGCCCATGCCAAATCTTATCAAGCTTCCTGGATTTGAGGGCCCATGCCAAATCTTATCAAGCCTCCTGGATCTGAGGGCCCATGCCAAATCGTATCAAGCCTCCTGGATCTGAGGGCCCATGCCAAATCTTATCAAGCCTCCTGGATCTGAGGGCCCACGCCAAATCTTATCAAGCCTCCTGGATCTGAGGGCCCATGCCAAATCTTATCAAGCCTCCTGGATCTGAGGGCCCATGCCAAATCTTATCAAGCCTCCTGGATCTGAGGGCCCATGCCAAATCTTATCAAGCCTCCTGGATCTGAGGGCCCACGCCAAATCTTATCAAGCTTCCTGGATCTGAGGGCCCACGCCAAATCTTATCAAGCTTCCTGGATCTGAGGGCCCACGCCAAATCTTATCAAACCTCCTGAGAGGGAAGAGGCTTTGTCTTGCCTTCCTGTGTTGATGTGTGGACTATGTTAATTCCTTAGTTTCCTGTAGTCCACTCCTTTGTCTTGCTCACGTTGAGGGAGAGGTTGTTGTCCTGGCTACACACTGCCAGGTCACTGACCTCCCTATAGGCTGTCTCATCGTCGTCGGTGATCAGGCCGACCGCCGTCGTGTCATCAGTAAACTTAATGATGGTGTTGGAGTCGTGCTCGGCCACACAGTCATGGGGGAACAGGGAGTACAGAGAGAGGAGGGAGGAGCTGAGAACTAACAAACATTAGTTACCACAGCCACACAGTCATGGGGGAACAGGGAGTACAGAGAGAGGAGCTGAGAACTAACAAACATTAGTTACCACAGCCACACAGTCATGGGGGAACAGGGAGTCATTAGTTACCACAGCCACACAGTCATGGGGGAACAGGGAGTACAGAGAGAGGAGAGAGGAGCTGAGAACTAACAAACATTAGTTACCACAGCCACACAGTCATGGGGGAACAGGGAGTACAGAGAGAGGAGCTGAGAACTAACAAACATTAGTTACCACAGCCACACAGTCATGGGGAAACAGGGAGTACAGAGAGAGGAGAGAGGAGCTGAGAACTAACAAACATTAGTTACCACAGCCACACAGTCATGGGGAAACAGGGAGTACAGAGAGAGGAGAGAGGAGCTGAGAACTAACAAACATTAGTTACCACAGCCACACAGTCATGGGGGAACATGGAGTACAGAGAGAGGAGAGAGGAGCTGAGAACTAACAAACATTAGTTACCACAGCCACACAGTCATGGGGAAACAGGGAGTACAGAGAGAGGAGAGAGGAGCTGAGAACTAACAAACATTAGTTACCACAGCCACACAGTCATGGGGGAACAGGGAGTACAGAGAGAGGAGAGAGGAGCTGAGAACTAACAAACATTAGTTACCACAGCCACACAGTCATGGGGGAACAGGGAGTACAGAGAGAGGAGCTGAGAACTAACAAACATTAGTTACCACAGCCACACAGTCATGGGGAAACAGGGAGTACAGAGAGAGGAGAGAGGAGCTGAGAACTAACAAACATTAGTTACCACAGCCACACAGTCATGGGGGAACAGGGAGTCATTAGTTACCACAGCCACACAGTCATGGGGGAACAGGGAGTACAGAGAGAGGAGAGAGGAGCTGAGAACTAACAAACATTAGTTACCACAGCCACACAGTCATGGGGGAACAGGGAGTACAGAGAGAGGAGGGAGGAGCTGAGAACTAACAAACATTAGTTACCACAGCCACACAGTCATGGGGGAACAGGGAGTACAGAGAGAGGAGCTGAGAACTAACAAACATTAGTTACCACAGCCACACAGTCATGGGGGAACAGGGAGTCATTAGTTACCACAGCCACACAGTCATGGGGGAACATGGAGTACAGAGAGGAGCTGAGAACTAACAAACATTAGTTACCACAGCCACACAGTCATGGGGGAACAGGGAGTACAGAGAGAGGAGCTGAGAACTAACAAACATTAGTTACCACAGCCACACAGTCATGGGGAAACAGGGAGTACAGAGAGAGGAGAGAGGAGCTGAGAACTAACAAACATTAGTTACCACAGCCACACAGTCATGGGGAAACAGGGAGTACAGAGAGAGGAGAGAGGAGCTGAGAACTAACAAACATTAGTTACCACAGCCACACAGTCATGGGGAAACAGGGAGTACAGAGAGAGGAGAGAGGAGCTGAGAACTAACAAACATTAGTTACCACAGCCACACAGTCATGGGGAAACAGGGAGTACAGAGAGAGGAGAGAGGAGCTGAGAACTAACAAACATTAGTTACCACAGCCACACAGTCATGGGGGAACAGGGAGTACAGAGAGAGGAGCTGAGAACTAACAAACATTAGTTACCACAGCCACACAGTCATGGGGAAACAGGGAGTACAGAGAGAGGAGAGAGGAGCTGAGAACTAACAAACATTAGTTACCACAGCCACACAGTCATGGGGGAACAGGGAGTACAGAGAGAGGAGAGAGGAGCTGAGAACTAACAAACATTAGTTACCACAGCCACACAGTCATGGGGAAACAGGGAGTACAGAGAGAGGAGAGAGGAGCTGAGAACTAACAAACATTAGTTACCACAGCCACACAGTCATGGGGGAACAGGGAGTACAGAGAGAGGAGCTGAGAACTAACAAACATTAGTTACCACAGCCACACAGTCATGGGGAAACAGGGAGTACAGAGAGAGGAGAGAGGAGCTGAGAACTAACAAACATTAGTTACCACAGCCACACAGTCATGGGGGAACATGGAGTACAGAGAGAGGAGCTGAGAACTAACAAACATTAGTTACCACAGCCACACAGTCATGGGGGAACAGGGAGTACAGAGAGAGGAGAGAGGAGCTGAGAACTAACAAACATTAGTTACCACAGCCACACAGTCATGGGGGAACAGGGAGTACAGAGAGAGGAGCTGAGAACTAACAAACATTAGTTACCACAGCCACACAGTCATGGGGAAACAGGGAGTACAGAGAGAGGAGAGAGGAGCTGAGAACTAACAAACATTAGTTACCACAGCCACACAGTCATGGGGGAACAGGGAGTACAGAGAGAGGAGGGAGGAGCTGAGAACTAACAAACATTAGTTACCACAGCCACACAGTCATGGGGAAACAGGGAGTACAGAGAGAGGAGCTGAGAACTAACAAACATTAGTTACCACAGCCACAAAGTCACAACTTCTGGACTTGTCTCCGTGCTGCTTTGTTGCTACTTGGCTACCTGCCAAACTGTTCAGGTTTTACTTTTAATAACCGTTCAATCAAAATCTGCATTTAACACATTTACCAACGTCTTAATTTTTTCCTCACTCAACTTTTTTCATTCAACTTTTTCACCTCGGACGCTTTATCTGGACGTGGTTCTACATGACCTCCACCAGCTGAAAAAGCTAAGTAGTAACATTAACACTCTGCCATATAATTGCTGATAATATACAGGAGAACGATCGCCGTGTGGTGAGGATCGCCGTGCTGCAGCATCAGATCGAATCGTTAGGGCAATTTCAGTGTAGGAAAGGATGAAACAGCGTCTGTGCCACCAGTAAGTACAGATTGTAATATTAATCCCCTCGCACAGTCCCCGCAGCAGGACAATTTTCTCAAGGCTTTTGGAAAGAAATACTGTCTGTATCCTTAACCGGTGTCGCTCATTCACTCGACAGAAACGTTCAATTCGTTCTCCCCATTAAAGCAATGAGTCGGAGTCAGAGGCCGAGCCTTCTCGGGTCTCTCCAGCCGTTACCGGGTCTGAGCCACCGAAGGCTCCCACCATTAGCTCTGACAAATTGAAAACCCTAGTCGTTGGCGACTTCATTACCCGCAGTATTAGACTTAAAACGAATCACCCAGCGATCATACACTGTTTACCAGGGGGCAGGGCTACCGACGTTAAGGCTAATCTGAAGAGGGTGCTGGCTAAGGCTAAAACTGGCGAGTGTAGAGAGTATAGAGATATTGTTATCCACGTCGGCACCAACGATGTTAGGATGAAACAGTCAGAGGTCACCAAGCACATCTTGAAAGATGTTTCGGCATCAAGTAATTGTCTCTGGCCCCCTCCCAGTTAGGGGGAGTGATGAGCTCTACAGCATAGTCTCACAACTCAATCGCTGGTTGAAAACTGTTTTCTGCCCCTCCCAAAAGATAGAATTTGTAGATAATTGGCCCTCTTTCTGGGACTCACCCACAAACAGGACCAAACTGGCCTGCTGGCCTGCTGAGGAGTGACGGACTCCATCCTAGCTGGAGGGGTGCTCTCATCTTATCTACCAACATAGACAGGGCTCTAACTCCTCTAGCTCCACAATGAAATAGGGTGCAGGTCAGGCAGCAGGCTGTTAGCCAGCCTGCCAGCTTAGTGGAGTCTGCCACTAGCATAGTCAGTGTAGTCAGCTCAGCTATCCCCATTGAGACCGTGTCTGTGCCTCGATCTAGGTTGGGCAAAACTTAACATGGCGGTGTTCGCCTTAGCAATCTCACTAGAATAAAGACCTCCTCCATTCCTGCCATTATTGAAAGTGATTGTGATATCTCACATCTCAAAATAGGGCTACTTAATGTTAGATCCCTCACTTCCAAGGCAGTTATAGTCAATGAACTAATCACTGATCATAATCTTGATGTGATTGGCCTGACTGAAACATGGTTTAAGCCTGATAAATGCACTGTGTTAAATGAGGCCTCACCTCCTGGTTACACTATTGACCATATCCCCCGTGCATCGCGCAAAGGTGGAGGTGTTGCTTACATTTACGACAGCAAATGTCTATTTACCCTCCAAAAAATTACTTTGAGCTTCTAGTCATGAAATCTATGCAGCCTACTCAATCACTGTTCATAGCTACTGCTTACAGGCCTCCTGGGCCGTATACAGCGTTCCTCACTGAGTTCCCTGAAATTCTATCGGACCTTGTAGTCATGGTAGTAAATATTTTTGGTGACTTCAATATTGACATGGAGAAATCCACAGAACCACTACAAAAGGCTTTCGGAGCGATCATCGACTCAGTGCGTTTTGTCCAACATGTCGCCGGACCTGCTCATTGCCACAGTCATACCTTGGATCTAGTTTTGTCCCGTGGAATAAACATTGTGGATCTAAATCTTTTCCCTCGTAATCATGGACTATCGGACCACCATTTTATTATGTTTGTAATCGCAACAAATAATCTGCTCAGACCCCAACCAAGGATCATCAAAAGTCGTGCTATAAATTCTCGGGCAACCCAAAGATTCCTTGATGCCCTTCCAGACTCCCTCTGCCTACCCAAGGATGTCGGAGTACAAAAATCGGTTAACCACCTAACTGAGGATCTTAATTTAACGTTGCGTAATACTCTAGATGCAGTCGCACCCCTAAAAACAACAAACATCTGTCACCAGATATTATCTCCCTGGTATTCAGAGAGCCCTGAAGCAAGTCCTGAAGAAACGTGAAACGGATATGGCACTCCACCAAACTGGAAGTCTTCCGACTAGCTTGGAAAGACAGTACCGTGCAGTATCGAAGAGCCCTCACTGCTGCTCGATCATCCTATTTTTCCAACCTAATTGAGGAGAATAAGAACAATCCTAAATGTATTTTTGATAATGTCACAAAGCTAACTAAAAAGCAGCATTCCCCAAGAGAGGATGGCTTTCACTTCAGCAGTGATGAATTCAAGAACTTCTTCGACGAAAAGATCAAGATCATGATGAAGCAAATTACGGACTCCACTTTGAAACTGAGTATTTCTCCAAACTCAGTTGTCCTGAGTCTGCACAGAACTGCCTGGACCTAGGATCATAGGAGACAATCAAGTTTTTTAATCCTGTATCGATTGACACGTTCATGAAAATAGTGATGGCCTTCAAGCTGCATACTGGATACTTATTCCAACTTAACCACTGAAAGAGCTACTTCCTGTTCTTGACCATCCTATGTTGAACACAAATCAAATCAAATTGTATTTGTCACATGCACCGAATACAACAGGTGTAGTAGACCTTACAGTGAAATGCTTACTTACAAGCCCTTAACCAACAATGCAGTTTAAAGAAAAATAATTGTTAAGTAAAAAAAAATAGATAAGTAAAAAATTTAAATAACAAGTAATTATCGAGCAGCAGTAAAATAACAATGTGGAGACTATATACAGGGTATTACGGTACAGAGTCAATGTGGAGGCTATATACAGGGTATTACGGTACAGAGTCAATGTGGAGGCTATATACAGGGTATTACGGTACAGAGTCAATGTGGAGGCTATATACAGGGTGTTACGGTACAGAGTCAATGTGGAGACTATATACAGGGGGTACCGGTACAGAGTCAATGTGGGGGCTATATACAGGGTATTACGGTACAGAGTCAATGTGGAGGCTATATACAGGGGGTACCGGTACAGAGTCAATGTGGAGGCTATATACAGGGTATTACGGTACAGAGTCAATGTGGAGGCTATATACAGGGTGTACCGGTATAGAGTCAATGTGGAGGCTATATACAGGGGGTACCGGTACAGAGTCAATGTGGAGGCTATATACAGGGTATTACGGTACAGAGTCAATGTGGAGGCTATATACAGGGTATTACGATACAGAGTCAATGTGGAGGCTATATACAGGATGTTACGGTACAGAGTCAATGTGGAGGCTATATACAGGGTATTACGGTACAGAGTCAATGTGGAGGCTATATACAGGGTATTACGGTACAGAGTCAATGTAGAGGCTATATACAGGGGTACCGGTACAGAGTCAATGTGGAGGCTATATACAGGGTATTACGGTACAGAGTCAATGTGGAGGCTATATACAGGGTATTACGGTACAGAGTCAATGTGGAGGCTATATGCAGGGTATTACGGTACAGAGTCAATGTGGAGGCTATATACAGGATGTTACGGTACAGAGTCAATGTGGAGGCTATATACAGGGTATTACGGTACAGAGTCAATGTGGAGGCTATATACAGGGTATTACGGTACAGAGTCAATGTAGAGGCTATATACAGGGGTACCGGTACAGAGTCAATGTGGAGGCTATATACAGGGTATTACGGTACAGAGTCAATGTGGAGGCTATATACAGGGTATTACGGTACAGAGTCAATGTGGAGGCTATATACAGGGGGTACCGGTACAGAGTCAATGTGGAGGCTATATACAGGGGGTACCGGTACAGAGTCAATGTGGAGGCTATATACAGGGGGTACCAGTACAGAGTCAATGTGGAGGCTATATACAGGGGGTACCGGTACAGAGTCAATGTGGAGGCTATATACAGGGGGGTACCGGTACAGAGTCAATGTGGAGACTATATACAGGGTGTTACGGTACAGAGTCAATGTGGAGACTATATACAGGGTGTTACGGTACAGAGTCAATGTGGAGGCTATATACAGGGGGTACCGGTACAGAGTCGATGTGGAGGCTATATACAGGGGGTACCGGTACAGAGTCAATGTGGAGGCTATATACAGCGGGTACCGGTACAGAGTCAATGTGGAGGCTATATACAGGGGGTACCAGTACAGAGTCAATGTGGAGGCTATATACAAGGGGTACCGGTACAGAGTCAATGTGGAGGCTATATACAGGGTGTATCGGTACAGAGTCAATGTGGAGGCTATATACAGGGGGTACCGGTACAGAGTCAATGTGGAGGCTATATACAGGGTATTACGGTACAGAGTCAATGTGGAGGCGTTATGCAGGGGGTACCAGTACAGAGTCAATGTGGAGGCTATATACAGGGTGTACCGGTACAGAGTCAATGTGGAGGCTATATACAGGGTGTTACTTTACAGAGTCAATGTGGAGGCTATATACAGGGGGTACCAGTACAGAGTCAATGTGGAGGCTATATACAGGGTATTACGGTACAGAGTCAATGTGGAGGCTATATACAGGGGTACCGGTACAGAGTCAATGTGGAGGCTATATACAGGGGGTACCGGTACAGAGTCAATGTGGAGGCTATATACAGGGTATTACGGTACAGAGTCAATGTGGAGGCTATATACAGGGGGTACTGGTACAGAGTCAATGTGGAGGCTATATACAGGGGGTACCGGTACAGAGTCAATGTGGAGGCTATATACAGGGGGTACCGGTACAGAGTCAATGTGGAGGCTATATACAGGGGGTACCGGTACAGAGTCAATGTGGAGGCTATATACAGGGGGTACCGGTACAGAGTCAATGTGGAGGCTATATACAGGGGGTACCAGTACAGAGTCAATGTGGAGGCTATATACAGGGTGTTACGGTACAGAGTCAGTGTGGAGGCTATATACAGGGTGTTACGGTACAGAGTCAATGTGGAGGCTATATACAGGGTGTTATGGTACAGAGTCAATGTGGAGGCTATATACAGGGGGTACCGGTACAGAGTCAATGTGGAGACTATATACTGGGTGTACCGGTACAGAGTCAATGTGGAGGCTATATACAGGGTGTTACGGTACAGAGTCAATGTGGAGGCTATATACAGGGAGCACCGGTACAGATTCAATGTGGAGGCTATATACAGGGTGTTACGGTACAGAGTCAATGTGGAGACTATATACAGGGGGTACTGGTACAGAGTCAATGTGGAGGCTATATACAGGGGATACCGGTACAGAGTCAATGTGGAGGCTATATACAGGGGGTACTGGTACAGAGTCAATGTGGAGGCTATATACAGGGGGTACTGGTACAGAGTCAATGTGGAGGCTATATACAGGGGGTACCGGTACAGAGTCAATGTGGAGGCTATATACAGGGTGTTACGGTACAGAGTCAATGTGGAGGCTATATACAGGGTGTTACGGTACAGAGTCAATGTGGAGGATATATACAGGGGGTACCGGTACAGAGTCAATGTGGAGGCTATATACAGGGGGTACCGGTACAGAGTCAATGTGGAGGCTATATACAGGGGGTACCGGTACAGAGTCAATGTGGAGGCTATATACAGGGGGTACCGGTACAGAGTCAATGTGGAGGCTATATACAGGGGGTACCAGTACAGAGTCAATGTGGAGGCTATATACAGGGTGTTACGGTACAGAGTCAATGTGGAGGCTATATACAGGGTGTTACGGTACAGAGTCAATGTGGAGGATATATACAGGGGGTACCGGTACAGAGTCAATGTGGAGGCTATATACAGGTGGTACCGGTACATAGTCAATGTGGAGGCTATATACAGGGGGTACCGGTACAGAGTCAATGTGGAGGCTATATACAGGGGGTACCGGTACAGAGTCAATGTGGAGGCTATATACAGGGGGTACCGGTACAGAGTCAATGTAGAGGCTATATACAGGGTATTACGGTACAGAGTCAATGTGGAGGCTATATACAGGGAGTTACGGTACAGAGTCAATGTGGAGGCTATATACAGGGTGTTACGGTACAGAGTCAATGTGGAGGCTATATACAGGGTGTTACGGTACAGAGTCAATGTGGAGGCTATATACAGGGGGTACCGGTACAGAGTCAATGTGGAGGCTATATACAGGGGGTACCGGTACAGAGTCAATGTGGAGGCTATATACAGGGGGTACCGGTACAGAGTCAATGTGGAGGCTATATACAGGGGGTACTGGTACCGAGTCAATGTGGAGGCTATATACAGGGGGTACCAGTACAGAGTCAATGTGGAGGCTATATACAGGGGGTACCGGTACAGAGTCAATGTGGAGGCTATATACAGGGGGTACCGGTACAGAGTCAATGTGGAGGCTATATACAGGGGGTACCGGTACAGAGTCAATGTGGAGGCTATATACAGGGGGTACCGGTACAGAGTCAATGTGGAGGCTATATACAGGGGGTACCAGTACAGAGTCAATGTGGAGGCTATATACAGGGGGTACCGGTACAGAGTCAATGTGGAGGCTATATACAGGGGGTACCGGTACAGAGTCAATGTGGAGGCTATATACAGGGGGGTACCGGTACAGAGTCAATGTGGAGGCTATATACAGGGTATTACGGTACAGAGTCAATGTGGAGGCTATATACAGGGGGTACCGGTACATAGTCAATGTGGAGACTATATACAGGGTGTTACGGTACAGAGTCAATGTGGAGGCTATATACAGGGGGTACCGGTACAGAGTCAATGTGGAGGCTATATACAGGGGGTACCGGTACAGAGTCAATGTGGAGGCTATATACAGGGGGTACCGGTACAGAGTCAATGTGGAGGCTATATACAGGGGGTACCGGTACAGAGTCAATGTGGAGGCTATATACAGGGGGTACCGGTACAGAGTCAATGTGGAGGCTATATACAGGGTGTATCGGTACAGAGTCAATGTGGAGGCTATATACAGGGGGTACCGGTACAGAGTCAATGTGGAGGCTATATACAGGGTATTACGGTACAGAGTCAATGTGGAGGCGTTATGCAGGGGGTACCAGTACAGAGTCAATGTGGAGGCTATATACAGGGTGTACCGGTACAGAGTCAATGTGGAGGCTATATACAGGTTGTTACTTTACAGAGTCAATGTGGAGGCTATATACAGGGGGTACCAGTACAGAGTCAATGTGGAGGCTATATACAGGGTATTACGGTACAGAGTCAATGTGGAGGCTATATACAGGGGTACCGGTACAGAGTCAATGTGGAGGCTATATACAGGGGGTACCGGTACAGAGTCAATGTGGAGGCTATATACAGGGTATTACGGTACAGAGTCAATGTGGAGGCTATATACAGGGGGTACTGGTACAGAGTCAATGTGGAGGCTATATACAGGGGGTACCGGTACAGAGTCAATGTGGAGTCTATATACAGGGGGTACCGGTACAGAGTCAATGTGGAGGCTATATACAGGGTGTTACGGTACAGAGTCAATGTGGAGACTATATACAGGGTGTTACGGTACAGAGTCAATGTGGAGACTATATACAGGGGGTACCGGTACAGAGTCAATGTGGAGGCTATATACAGGGGGTACCGGTACAGAGTCAATGTGGAGGCTATATACAGGGTATTACGGTACAGAGTCAATGTGGAGGCTATATACAGGGGGTACTGGTACAGAGTCAATGTGGAGGCTATATACAGGGGGTACCGGTACAGAGTCAATGTGGAGACTATATACAGGGGGTACCGGTACAGAGTCAATGTGGAGGCTATATACAGGGGGTACCGGTACAGAGTCAATGTGGAGGCTATATACAGAATATTACGGTACAGAGTCAATGTGGAGGCTATATACAGGGGGTACCGGTACAGAGTCAATGTGGAGGCTATATACAGAATATTACGGTACAGAGTCAATGTGGAGGCTATATACAGGGGGTACCGGTACAGAGTCAGTGTGGAGGCTATATACAGGGGGTACCGGTACAGAGTCAATGTGGAGGCTATATACAGGGGGTACCGGTACAGAGTCAATGTGGAGGCTATATACAGGGGGTACCGGTACAGAGTCAATGTGGAGGCTATATACAGGGGTTACCGGTACAGAGTCAATGTGGAGGCTATATACAGGGGGTACTGGTACAGAGTCAATGTGGAGGCTATATACAGGGGGTACCGGTACAGAGTCAATGTGGAGGCTATATACAGGGGTTACCGGTACAGAGTCAATGTGGAGACTATATACAGGGGGTACCGGTACAGAGTCAATGTGGAGGCTATATACAGGGGTTACCGGTACAGAGTCAATGTGGAGGCTATATACAGGGGGTACCGGTACAGAGTCAATGTGGAGGCTATATACAGGGGGTACTGGTACAGAGTCAATGTGGAGGCTATATACAGGGGGTACCGGTACAGAGTCAATGTGGAGGCTATATACAGGGGGTACCGGTACAGAGTCAATGTGGAGGCTATATACAGGGGGTACCGGTACAGAGTCAATGTGGAGGCTATATACAGGGGGTACCAGTACAGAGTCAATGTGGAGGCTATATACAGGGGGTACCAGTACAGAGTCAATGTGGAGGCTATATACAGGGGGTACAGGTTAGCTGAGGTAATTGAGGTAATATGTACATGTAGGTAGAGGTAAAGGGACTATGCATAGATCATATCAATCAAAATTCAATCAAATGTATTTATATAGCCATTCTTACATCAACTGATATCTCAAAGTGCTGTACAGAATCCCAGTCTAAAACCCTCAAACAGCAAGCAATGCAGGTGTAGAAGCACGGTGGCTAGGAAAAACTCCCTAGAAAGGCAGGAACCTCTTATGGCTGTGTCAGAAGAGGACTGGCAATATGTAAGAGACTATAGTTGAGTTATGCAAGGGACTATAGTCATAGACAATGAAGAAATGTCCGAATGGAATTCTAAATACTAGTGTATTTAATGACTTTGTCAAATGAATTGATTCACATACAAGGCATAAAGCTTAACTTGACTTTGTCAAATGAATTGATTCACATACAAGGCATAAAGCTTAATTTACAAAGCATTAACAAGCATAACAAGATATTATTCTAAGCAAGAGAGAGACAGAAATCATCGCCTCAGATACTGTGTCTGTGATACTAACCTCAAATCCCCACCTCATACACTGTGTCTGTAATCCTAACCTCAAATCACCACCTCAGATACTGTGTCTGTAATACTAACCTCAAATCACCACCTCATATACTGTGTCTGTAATCCTAACCTCAAATCACCGCCTCAGATACTGTGTCTGTAATCCTAACCTCAAATCACCACCTCATACACTGTGTCTGTAATCCTAACCTCAAATCACCACCTCAGATACTGTGTCTGTAATACTAACCTCAAATCACCACCTCATATACTGTGTCTGTAATCCTAACCTCAAATCCCCACCTCAGATACTGTGTATGTAATCCTAACCTCAAATCACCACCTCAGATACTGTGTCTGTAATCCTAACCTCAAATCACCGCCTCAGATACTGTGTCTGTAATCCTAACCTCAAATCACCACCTCAGATACTGTGTCTGTAATCCTAACCTCAAATCACCACCTCAGATACTGTGTCTGTAATCCTAACCTCAAATCACCGCCTCAGACACTGTGTCTGTAATCCTAACCTCAAATCACCACCTCAGATACTGTGTCTGTAATCCTAACCTCAAATCACCGCCTCAGATACTGTGTCTGTAATCCTAACCTCAAATCACCACCTCAGATACTGTGTCTGTAATCCTAACCTCAAATCACCACCTCAGATACTGTGTCTGTAATCCTAACCTCAAATCACCGCCTCAGATACTGTGTCTGTAATCCTAACCTCAAATCACCACCTCAGATACTGTGTCTGTAATCCTAACCTCAAATCACCACCTCAGATACTGTGTCTGTAATCCTAACCTCAAATCACCGCCTCAGACACTGTGTCTGTAATCCTAACCTCAAATCACCACCTCAGACACTGTGTCTGTAATCCTAACCTCAAATCACCACCTCAGATACTGTGTCTGTAATCCTAACCTCAAATCACCACCTCAGATACTGTGTCTGTAATCCTAACCTCAAATCACCGCCTCAGATACTGTGTCTGTAATCCTAACCTCAAATCACCACCTCAGATACTGTGTCTGTAATCCTAACCTTAAATCACCACCTCAGATACTGTGTCTGTAATCCTAACCTCAAATCACCACCTCAGATACTGTGTCTGTAATCCTAACCTTAAATCACCACCTCAGATACTGTGTCTGTAATCCTAACCTTAAATCACCGCCTCAGATACTGTGTCTGTAATCCTAACCTTAAATCACCACCTCAGACACTGTGTCTGTAATCCTAACCTTAAATCACCACCTCAGATACTGTGTCTGTAATCCTAACCTCAAATCACCACCTCAGATACTGTGTCTGTAATCCTAACCTCAAATCACCACCTCAGATACTGTGTCTGTAATCCTAACCTCAAATCATCACCTCAGATACTGTGTCTGTAATCCTAACCTTAAATCACCACCTCAGATACTGTGTCTGTAATCCTAACCTTAAATCCCCACCTCAGATACTGTGTCTGTAATCCTAACCTCAAATCACCACCTCAGATACTGTGTCTGTAATCCTAACCTTAAATCACCACCTCAGATACTGTGTCTGTAATCCTAACCTCAAATCACCACCTCAGATACTGTGTCTGTAATCCTAACCTCATATCACCACCTCAGATACTGTGTCTGTAATCCTAACCTCAAATCACCACCTCAGATACTGTGTCTGTAATCCTAACCTCATATCACCACCTCAGATACTGTGTCTGTAATCCTAACCTCATATCACCACCTCAGATACTGTGTCTGTAATACCAACCTCAAATCACCACCTCAGATACTGTGTCTGTAATCCTAACCTCAAATCACCACCTCAGATACTGTGTCTGTAATCCTAACCTCAAATCATCACCTCAGATACTGTGTCTGTAATCCTAACCTCAAATCCCCACCTCAGATACTGTGTCTGTAATCCTAACCTCAAATCATCACCTCAGATACTGTGTCTGTAATCCTAACCTTAAATCACCACCTCAGATACTGTGTCTGTAATACTAACCTCAAATCACCACCTCAGATACTGTGTCTGTAATCCTAACCTTAAATCACCACCTCAGATACTGTGTCTGTAATCCTAACCTCAAATCACCACCTCAGATACTGTGTCTGTAATCCTAACCTCAAATCATCACCTCAGATACTGTGTCTGTAATCCTAACCTCATATCATCACCTCAGATACTGTGTCTGTAATCCTAACCTCAAATCACCACCTCAGATACTGTGTCTGTAATCCTAACCTAGGCCATCGATGACAGGGCACTAACATACTACTTAGGCCTTTGTCTTCCTTGTGGAGCATAGGCCATCGATGACAGGGCACTAACATACTACTTAGGCCTTTGTCTTCCTTGTGGAGCATAGGCCATCGATGACAGGGCACTAACATACTACTTAGGCCTTTGTCTTCTTGTGGAGCATAGGCCATCGATGACAGGGCACTAACATACTACTTAGGCCTTTGTCTTCCTTGTGGAGCATAGGCCATCGATGACAGGGCACTAACATACTACTTAGGCCTTTGTCTTCCTTGTGGAGCATAGGCCATCGATGACAGGGCACTAACATACTACTTAGGCCTTTGTCTTCCTTGTGGAGCATAGGCCATCGATGACAGGGCACTAACATACTACTTAGGCCTTTGTCTTCCTTGTGGAGCATAGGCCATCGATGACAGGGCACTAACATACTACTTAGGCCTTTGTCTTCCTTGTGGAGCATAGGCCATCGATGACAGGGCACTAACATACTACTTAGGCCTTTGTCTTCCTTGTGGAGCATAGGCCATCGATGACAGGTCACCAACAGACTACTTAGGCCTTTGTCTTCCTTGTGGAGCATAGGCCATCGATGACAGGGCACTAACATACTACTTAGGCCTTTGTCTTCTTGTGGAGCATAGGCCATCGATGACAGGGCACTAACATACTACTTAGGCCTTTGTCTTCTTGTGGAGCATAGGCCATCGATGACAGGGCACTAACATACTACTTAGGCCTTTGTCTTCCTTGTGGAGCATAGGCCATCGATGACAGGGCACTAACATACTACTTAGGCCTTTGTCTTCCTTGTGGAGCATAGGCCATCTGACAGGGCACTAACATACTACTTAGGCCTTTGTCTTCCTTGTGGAGCATAGGCCATCGATGACAGGGCACTAACATACTACTTAGGCCTTTGTCTTCCTTGTGGAGCATAGGCCATCGATGACAGGGCACTAACATACTACTTAGGCCTTTGTCTTCCTTGTGGATCATAGGCCATCGATGACAGGGCACTAACATACTACTTAGGCCTTTGTCTTCTTGTGGAGCATAGGCCATCGATGACAGGGCACTAACATACTACTTAGGCCTTTGTCTTCCTTGTGGAGCATAGGCCATCGATGACAGGGCACTAACATACTACTTAGGCCTTTGTCTTCCTTGTGGAGCATAGGCCATCGATGACAGGGCACTAACAGACTACTTAGGCCTTTGTCTTCCTTGTGGAGCATAGGCCATCGATGACAGGGCACTAACATACTACTTAGGCCTTTGTCTTCCTTGTGGAGCATAGGCCATCGATGACAGGGCACTAACATACTACTTAGGCCTTTGTCTTCCTTGTGGAGCATAGGCCATCGATGACAGGGCACTAACATACTACTTAGGCCTTTGTCTTCCTTGTGGAGCATAGGCCATCGATGACAGGGCACTAACATACTACTTAGGCCTTTGTCTTCCTTGTGGAGCATAGGCCATCGATGACAGGGCACTAACATACTACTTAGGCCTTTGTCTTCTTGTGGAGCATAGGCCATCGATGACAGGGCACTAACATACTACTTAGGCCTTTGTCTTCCTTGTGGAGCATAGGCCATCGATGACAGGGCACTAACATACTACTTAGGCCTTTGTCTTCTTGTAGAGCATAGGCCATCGATGACAGGGCACTAACATACTACTTAGGCCTTTGTCTTCCTTGTGGAGCATAGGCCATCGATGACAGGGCACTAACATACTACTTAGGCCTTTGTCTTCCTTGTGGAGCATAGGCCATCGATGACAGGGCACTAACATACTACTTAGGCCTTTGTCTTCCTTGTGGAGCATAGGCCATCGATGACAGGGCACTAACATACTACTTAGGCCTTTGTCTTCCTTGTGGAGCATAGGCCATCGATGACAGGGCACTAACATACTACTTAGGCCTTTGTCTTCTTGTGGAGCATAGGCCATCGATGACAGGGCACTAACATACTACTTAGGCCTTTGTCTTCCTTGTGGAGCATAGGCCATCGATGACAGGGCACTAACATACTACTTAGGCCTTTGTCTTCCTTGTGGAGCATAGGCCATCGATGACAGGGCACTAACATACTACTTAGGCCTTTGTCTTCTTGTGGAGCATAGGCCATCGATGACAGGGCACTAACATACTACTTAGGCCTTTGTCTTCCTTGTGGAGCATAGGCCATCGATGACAGGGCACTAACATACTACTTAGGCCTTTGTCTTCCTTGTGGAGCATAGGCCATCGATGACAGGGCACTAACATACTACTTAGGCCTTTGTCTTCCTTGTGGAGCATAGGCCATCGATGACAGGGCACTAACATACTACTTAGGCCTTTGTCTTCCTTGTGGAGCATAGGCCATCGATGACAGGGCACTAACATACTACTTAGGCCTTTGTCTTCCTTGTGGAGCATAGGCCATCGATGACAGGGCACTAACAGACTACTTAGGCCTTTGTCTTCCTTGTGGAGCATAGGCCATCGATGACAGGGCACTAACAGACTTACTTAGGCCTTTGTCTTCCTTGTGGAGCATAGGCCATCGATGACAGGGCACTAACATACTACTTAGGCCTTTGTCTTCTTGTGGAGCATAGGCCATCGATGACAGGGCACTAACATACTACTTAGGCCTTTGTCTTCCTTGTGGAGCATAGGCCATCGATGACAGGGCACTAACATACTACTTAGGCCTTTGTCTTCCTTGTGGAGCATAGGCCATCGATGACAGGGCACTAACATACTACTTAGGCCTTTGTCTTCCTTGTGGAGCATAGGCCATCGATGACAGGGCACTAACATACTACTTAGGCCTTTGTCTTCCTTGTGGAGCATAGGCCATCGATGACAGGGCACTAACATACTACTTAGGCCTTTGTCTTCTTGTGGAGCATAGGCCATCGATGACAGGGCACTAACATACTACTTAGGCCTTTGTCTTCTTGTAGAGCATAGGCCATCGATGACAGGGCACCAACATGACCTGTATCTATTTCAGCAGAGAGTTGAGTGTGCCAATTACTTTAATTTCCTCATGATACGTCTCCGTGGTGCTTTGAAAAGCTTTCAATGTAAAATGAGAGTTTCCATAATGAATATCCCAACCCTCCTGAGGCATCCCGTTTAACTTTACCCAGTCTGGAATCCTCTGGAGCCTTCATTATGTGTCATTAGACTTCATAAGGTTTTCATGAGTTACTTTACCCTGCCGCTCCCATATAAAAGTGTGCAGATTTCACAGGCAGCTTATCCACTTGCAGACATAACCAGCCAAAGCAGTGGTCCCCATAGTAAAGTGTCATCCCAGAAGTCCAACCAACATTCTCTGAATATTCTCAGACTCAAAGAGAACATATCCTTTTCTGTAGACAGATACAGTCTCTTCTCCACAGTCAAATGTTTAGTAACTTAGACGCACCGGGTAGGACTGTCAAACGTTTGCCCGCCGACAGTACTCCAAACCAGAAGGTGGCAGTAGCGTTGTTTGGCAACGCATGTCCCTGTGTGTTGCATTATGGTCTAGTCAATATTATCTAGCTAGCTAGCTCGCTCTAACGTTGCTATTGTTGCAGAATGCCCTTGTTGATACTAGCCAGATCGCCACAGCTAGATATCTAGCTAGCAATTTTCTTTTTTTTTTACTATTTAATTCATTCTCCATAATCACAGGCCATAGATACATTCTTGGCTAGATAAACACACAGCATTGACTCTTGGCAGCCAGCTACAGGCAGCTGCTTCATGGAAATGAATCCATTGTGATTTAGTTATAGCTACATTGGCTAGATAACTAGCTTGGTAAAGTATTTAGTGTTGGTTTCGTGTGCCGTGTGTGTGACTGCCTTGCTCAGTTAGCAAGCTAATGTTTTGCCTGGCTACGAAGACTCTTTGCTCCTGCCAAACGCTACGCCATGCCCACGGACGTTAGATTCTTCTGCGCAATGAGTCTGGATCTGAGTACATCCCCGACATCCACCCTGATACAAACACCTCCACCCTGATACAACCACCTGCACCCTGATACAAGCACCTCCACCCTGACTCAACCACCTCCACCCTGATACAACCACCTCCAACCTGACACAACCACCTCCACCCTGATACAACCACCTCCACCTCCACCCTGACTCAACCACCTCCACCCTGATACAACCACCTCCACCCTGACTCAACCACCTCCACCCTGATACAACCACCTCCACCCTGATACAACCACCTCCACCTCCACCCTGACTCAACCACCTACACCCTGATACAACCATCTCCACCCTGACTCAAACACCTCCACCCTGATACAACCACCTCCACCCTGATACAACCACCTCCACCCTGATACAACCACCTCCACCTCCACCCTGTCGCAACCACCTCCACCCTGATACAACCACCTCCACCCTGACTCAACCACCTCCACCCTGATACAAACACCTCCACCCTGACACAACCACCTCCACCCTGACTCAACCACCTCCACCCTGATACAACCACCTCCATCCTGATACAACCACCTCCACCTCCACCCTGACTCAACCACCTACACCCTGATACAACCATCTCCACCCTGACACAACCACCTCCACCCTGATACAACCACCTCCACCCTGATACAAACACCTCCACCCTGACTCAACCACCTCCACCCTGATACAACCACCTCCACCCTGATACAACCACCTCCACCCTGACACAACCACCTCCACCCTGATACAACCACCTCCACCCTGACACAAACACCTCCACCCTGACTCAACCACCCCCACCCTGACACAACCACCTCCACCTCCACCCTGATACAACCACCTCCACCCTGATACAACCACCTCCACTCTAATACAACCACCTCCACCCTGATACAACCACCTCCACCCTGATACAACCACCTCCACACTGATACAACCACCTCCACTCTAATACAACCACCTCCACCCTGATACAACCACCTCCACCCTGACTCAACCACCTCCACCCTGATACAACCACCTCCACCCTGACACAACCACCTCCACCCTGATACAACCACCTCCACCCTGATACAACCACCTCCACCCTGACTCAACCACCTCCACCCTGACTCAACCACCTCCACCTCCACCCTGATACAACCACCTCCACCCTGATACAAACACCTCCACCCTGATACAACCACCTCCACCCTGACACAACCACCTCCACCTTGACACAACCACCTCCACCCTGATACAACCACCTCCACCCTGATACAACCACCTCCACCCTGATACAACCACCTCCACCCTGACACAACCACCTCCACCCTGATACAACCACCTCCACCCTGATACAACCACCTCCACCCTGACTCAACCACCCCCACCCTGACACAACCACCTCCACCTCCACCCTGATACAACCACCTCCACCCTGATACAACCACCTCCACTCTAATACAACCACCTCCACCCTGATACAACCACCTCCACCCTGATACAACCACCTCCACACTGATACAACCACCTCCACTCTAATACAACCACCTCCACCCTGATACAACCACCTCCACCCTGATACAACCACCTCCACCCTGATACAACCACCTCCACTCTAATACAACCACCTCCACCCTGATACAACCACCTCCACCCTGATACAACCACCTCCACCCTGATACAACCATCTCCACCCTAATACAACCACCTCCACCCTGACACAACCACCTCCACCTTGACTCAACCACCTCCACCCTGATACAACCACCTCCACCCTGACACAACCACCTCCACCCTGATACAACCACCTCCACCCTGATACAACCATCTCCACCCTGATACAACCATCTCCACCCTAATACAACTACCTCCACCCTGACACAACCACCTCCACCCTGATACAACCACCTCCACCCTGATACAACCATCTCCACCCTAATACAACCACCTCCACCCTGACACAACCACCTCCACCCTGATACAACCACCTCCACCCTGATACAACCACCTCCACCCTGATACAACCACCTCCACCCTGACTCAACCACCTCCACCCTGATACAAACACCTCCACCCTGATACAACCACCTCCACCCTGATACAACCACCTCCACCCTGACACAACCACCTCCACCCTGAACCAACCTCCTCCGATCCCCAGCCACCTCCACCCTGACACAACCTCCTCCGACCCCCAGCCACCTCCACCCTGAACCAACCTCCTCCGACCCCCAGCCACCTCCACCCTGAACCAACCTCCTCCGACCCCCAGCCACCTCCACCCTGAACCAACCCCCATCCGACCCCCAGCCACCTCCACCCTGACACAACCTCCTCCGACCCCCAGCCACCTCCACCCTGAACCAACCTTCTCCGACCCCCAGCCACCTCCACCCTGACACAACCTCCTCCAACCCCCAGCCACCTCCACCCTGAACCAACCTCCTCCGACCCCCAGCCACCTCCACCCTGAACCAACCTTCTCCGACCCCCAGCCACCTCCACCCTGACACAACCTCCTCCGACCCCCAGCCACCTCCACCCTGAACCAACCTTCTCCGATCCCCAGCCACCTCCACCCTGACACAACCTCCTCCGACCCCCAGCCACCTCCACCCTGAACCAACCTCCTCCGACCCCCAGCCACCTCCACCCTGACACAACCTCCTCCGACCCCCAGCCACCTCCACCCTGAACCAACCTCCTCCGACCCCCAGCCACCTCCACCCTGACACAACCTTCTCCGACCCCCAGCCAACTCCACCCTGACACATCCTCCTCCGACCCCCAGCCACCTCCACCCTGAACCAACCTCCTCACACCCCCAGCCATCTCCACCCTGACATAACCTCCTCCGACCCCCAGCCACCTCCACCCTGATACAAACACCTCCACCCTGACTCAACCACCTCCACCCTGATACAACCACCTCCACCCTGATACAACCACCTCCACCCTGATACAACCCCCTCCACCTTGACACAACCACCTCCACCCTGATACAACCACCTCCACCCTGACGCAACCACCTGCACCCTGACACAACCACCTCCACCCTGATACAAACACCTCCACCCTGACTCAACCACCTCCACCCTGATACAACCACCTCCACCCTGATACAACCACCTCCACCCTGACACAACCACCTCCACCCTGATACAACCACCTCCACCCTGATACAACCACCTCCACCCTGACTCAACCACCTCCACCCTGATACAACCCCCTCCACCCTGATACAACCACCTCCACCCTGATACAACCACCTCCACCCTGACTCAACCACCTCCACCCTGACTCAACCACCTCCACCTCCACCCTAGTACAACCACCTCCACCCTGATACAACCACCTCCACCCTGATACAACCACCTCCACCCTGATACAACCACCTCCACCCTGATACAACCACCTCCACCCTGATACAATCACCTCCACCCTGACTCAACCACCTCCACCCTGACTCAACCACCTCCACCCTGATACAACCACCTCCACCCTAATACAACCACCTCCACCCTGATACAACCACCTCCACCCTGACTCAACCACCTCCACCCTGAACCAACCTCCTCCGACCCCCAGCCACCTCCACCCTGACACAACCTCCTCCGACCCCCAGCCACCTCCACCCTGAACCAACCTCCTCCGACCCCCAGCCACCTCCACCCTGAACCAACCTCCTCCGACCCCCAGCCACCTCCACCCTGAACCAACCTCCTCCGACCCCCAGCCACCTCCACCCTGACACAACCTCCTCCGACCCCCAGCCACCTCCACCCTGAACCAACCTTCTCCGACCCCCAGCCACCTCCACCCTGACACAACCTCCTCCGACCCCCAGCCACCTCCACCCTGAACCAACCTTCTCCGACCCCCAGCCACCTCCACCCTGACACAACCTCCTCCGACCCCCAGCCACCTCCACCCTGAACCAACCTTCTCCGATCCCCAGCCACCTCCACCCTGACACAACCTCCTCCGACCCCCAGCCATCTCCACCCTGAACCAACCTCCACAGACCCCCAGCCACCTCCACCCTGACACAACTTCCTCCGACCCCCAGCCACCTCCACCCTGACACAACCTCCTCCGACCCCCAGCCACCTCCACCCTGAACCAACCTCCTCCGACCCCCAGCCACCTCCACCCTTAACCAACCTCCTCCGACCCCCAGCCACCTCCACCCTGAACCAACCTTCTCCGACCCCCAGCCACCTCCACCCTGAACCAACCTTCTCCGACCCCCAGCCACCTCCACCCTGAACCAACCTTCTCCGACCCCCAGCCACCTCCACCCTGAACCAACCTTCTCCGATCCCCAGCCACCTCCACCCTGACACAACCTCCTCCGACCCCCAGCCACCTCCACCCTGAACCAACCTTCTCCGACCCCCAGCCACCTCCACCCTGAACCAACCTTCTCCGACCCCCAGCCACCTCCACCCTGAACCAACCTTCTCCGACCCCCAGCCACCTCCACCCTGAACCAACCTTCTCCGACTCCCAGCCACCTCCACCCTGAACCAACCATCTCCGATCCCCAGCCACCTCCACCCTGACACAACCTCCTCCGACCCCCAGCCACCTCCACCCTGAACCAACCTTCTCCGACCCCCAGCCACCTCCACCCTGAACCAACCTCCTCCGACCCCCAGCCACCTCCACCCTGAACCAACCTTCTCCGACCCCCAGCCACCTCCACCCTGAACCAACCTCCTCCGACCCCCAGCCACCTCCACCCTGAACCAACCTTCTCCGATCCCCAGCCACCTCCACCCTGAACCAACCTTCTCCGATCCCCAGCCACCTCCACCCTGAACCAACCTCCTCCGACCCCCAGCCACCTCCACCCTGAACCAACCTTCTCCGACTCCCAGCCACCTCCACCCCCACCCGAGAACCCCTGTTCCATCTTCTGAAGTCATCTTAATCAGAGAGCAGAGCTGTGGCCAATCAAAGGTCTTAAAGAAGTCCATCTCCCAACACAGGCCACCAGAGGATTATAAATCCACTAGCCAGAACGCTCTTCTTCGATCCAGGCCTCGACGTCTAATGAGAAGTCCCTAAAGCCTGAGATCACAGGGAGTCCTGGCCTAGAGACGACTGTACCGGGGCCCGCTGGAGGTGAGTCCTTATCCCGAGGAGATCCTATCTGCAGATGAAGACAGATACGGGCCTGTGAGTGTGTGTGGGATGATTAAAGAGTGGCAGAGGATTAGTGGAGTAGGTTGGGAAGCTCCAGAGAGTCTCATCTACATGGTGTTAATGCTGCCTGATAAGTGGTAGCGGAGCAGCACCACCTGAAGGCATGTGGAGGCTTTATTTACACACATCTTAGACATCTTAAAGGGATTAAGGCTTGTTTTACTGACACTACAATAGGCTCCTTTGTCTCTGTGCTGCTTAATGACACAGTTAGACCACAAATGCACTGCAATACTAAGCAGGCGTGTTAAAGCAGTATAGTTTGACGGGTTTCCCAGGGCTCAAAGGTCTGATCTAATCCAGTCAGAAAGATATACATTTCCCCCTGTGTCAGTGGTTATGTTGTCTCATCATGAAAACAATTAGTTACATTGTCTTTCCTAACTGAATGCAATGTGTCAGTGGTTACATTGTGTTTCCTAACTGAATGCAATGTGTCAGTGGTTACATTGTGTTTCCTAACTGAATGCAATGTGTTAATGGTTACATTGTGTTTCCTAACTGAATACAATGTGTTAATGATTACATTGTGTTTCCTAACTGAATACAATGTGTTAATGGTTACATTGTGTTTCCTAACTGAATACAATGTGTCAGTGGTTACATTGTGTTTCCTAACTGAATGCAATGTGTTAATGGTTACATTGTGTTTCCTAACTGAATACAATGTGTTAATGGTTACATTGTGTTTCCTAACTGAATACAATGTGTCAGTGGTTACATTGTGTTTCCTAACTGAATGCAATGTGTTAATGGTTACATTGTGTTTCCTAACTGAATACAATGTGTCAGTGGTTACATTGTGTTTCCTAACTGAATGCAATGTGTCAGTGGTTACATTGTCTCATCATGAAAACAATTAGTAACATTGTGTTTCCTAACTGAATGCAATGTGTCGTGTGTAAATACTGAGTCTTACGAAATGCACAGCTTGATAATCTGCCTACTGATTGGGAGGGACCAGAAAAATAACACAGTAAGCCCTGTAAATATATCCCTGTACTCCGTATCAATTCTTTAACTCAACGTGGCGGTAGTCAAATAGAAACCGAACAAGAAACACATTGAACCAAACCTGCATCAATATTCATGACAACAAACATTATTAACGTGACAATTAGTCAACCGTCTGTTTCTCTCCGCTAGACGTGCGGTATATGAGAAGAGACGGCTGGACTCGACTCCAAAAGATCTGACGAGCAGCGTTTCTGTCACGTTGCCGTCCACTACCCTTAACCATGTTACTGTCTCTCTGGCAGCTTATTAAAATGAACCAGGATGTGGACTGCTGCTGTGGACTGCCACTTCCTCTAATGGGAAGGAGGACTCTGCAAGCCCATCCTCAACACTGACTGATGATGAAGGCTGAGGGGGGGGGGGACAATTAAGAGGAATATTCTACCAGCCAAATGGAATATTCCTGGTTTTTAATCATGTAGACGGCAGCTAAATTCCAGAAGCTGATTTTGTCAAGATAATGTGCAGGGCGCATGTTCTGGTGTCACTTTGAACTCCTTCCCTCATTCCCTGGTCTCTGTACTGAACTGGTTCCCTGGTCTCTGTACTGAACTGGTTCCCTGGTCTCTATACTGAACTGGTTCCCTGGTCTCTGTACTGAACTGGTTCCCTGGTCTCTATACTGAACTGGTTCCCTGGTCTCTGTACTGAACTGGTTCGCTGGTCTCTATACTGAACTGGTTCCCTGGTCTCTGTACTGAACTGGTTCCCTGGTCTCTATACTGAACTGGTTCCCTGGTCTCTATACTGAACTGGTTCCCTGGTCTCTGTACTGAACTGGTTCCCTGGTCTCTGTACTGAACTGGTTCCCTGGTCTCTGTACTGAACTGGTTCCCTGGTCTCTATACTGAACTGGTTCCCTGGTCTCTGTACTGAACTGGTTCCCTGGTCTCTGTACTGAACTGGTTCCCTGGTCTCTATACTGAACTGGTTCCCTGGTCTCTGTACTGAACTGGTTCCCTGGTCTCTGTACTGAACTGGTTCCCTGGTCTCTGTACTGAACTGGTTCCCTGGTCTCTGTACTGAACTGGTTCCCTGGTCTCTGTACTGAACTGGTTCCCTGGTCTCTGTACTGAACTGGTTCCCTGGTCTCTATCCTGAACTGGTTCCCTGGTCTTTGTACTGAACTGGTTCCCTGGTCTCTGTACTGAACTGGTTCCCTGGTCTCTGTACTGAACTGGTTCCCTGGTCTCTGTACTGAACTGGTTCCCTGGTCTCTATACTGAGCTGGTTCCCTGGTCTCTATACTGAACTGGTTCCCTGGTCTCTGTACTGAACTGGTTCCCTGGTCTCTGTACTGAACTGGTTCCCTGGTCTCTATACTGAACTGGTTCCCTGGTCTCTGTACTGAACTGGTTCCCTGGTCTCTGTACTGAACTGGTTCCCTGGTCTCTATACTGAGCTGGTTCCCTGGTCTCTATACTGAACTGGTTCCCTGGTCTCTGTACTGAACTGGTTCCCTGGTCTCTATACTGAGCTGGTTCCCTGGTCTCTATACTGAACTGGTTCCCTGGTCTCTGTACTGAACTGGTTCCCTGGTCTCTGTACTGAACTGGTTCCCTGGTCTCTGTACTGAACTGGTTCCCTGGTCTCTGTACTGAACTGGTTCCCTGGTCTCTGTACTGAACTGGTTCCCTGGTCTCTGTACTGAACTGGTTCCATGGTCTCTGTACTGAACTGGTTCCCTGGTCTCTGTACTGAACTGGTTCCCTGGTCTCTGTACTGAACTGGTTCCCTGGTCTCTATACTGAACTGGTTCCCTGGTCTCTATACTGAACTGGTTCCCTGGTCTCTGTACTGAACTGGTTCCCTGGTCTCTGTACTGAACTGGTTCCCTGGTCTCTGTACTGAACTGGTTCCCTGGTCTCTGTACTGAACTGGTTCCCTGGTCTCTATCCTGAACTGGTTCCCTGGTCTCTGTACTGAACTGGTTCCCTGGTCTCTGTACTGAACTGGTTCCCTGGTCTCTGTACTGAACTGGTTCCCTGGTCTCTATCCTGAACTGGTTCCCTGGTCTTTGTACTGAACTGGTTCCCTGGTCTCTGTACTGAACTGGTTCCCTGGTCTCTGTACTGAACTGGTTCCCTGGTCTCTGTAGTGAACTGGTTCCCTGGTCTCTGTACTGAACTGGTTCCATGGTCTCTGTACTGAACTGGTTCCCTGGTCTCTGTACTGAACTGGTTCCCTGGTCTCTGTACTGAACTGGTTCCCTGGTCTCTGTACTGAACTGGTTCCCTGGTCTCTGTACTGAACTGGTTCCCTGGTCTCTGTACTGAACTGGTTCCCTGGTCTCTATACTGAACTGGTTGCCTGGTCTCTGTACTGAACTGGTTCCCTGGTCTCTATACTGAGCTGGTTCCCTGATCTCTATACTGAACTGGTTCCCTGGTCTCTGTACTGAACTGGTTCCCTGGTCTCTGTACTGAACTGGTTCCCTGGTCTCTGTACTGAACTGGTTCCCTGGTCTCTGTACTGAACTGGTTCCCTGGTCTCTGTACTGAACTGGTTCCCTGGTCTCTATACTGAGCTGGTTCCCTGGTCTCTATACTGAACTGGTTCCCTGGTCTCTGTACTGAACTGGTTCCCTGGTCTCTATACTGAGCTGGTTCCCTGGTCTCTATACTGAACTGGTTCCCTGGTCTCTGTACTGAACTGGTTCCCTGGTCTCTGTACTGAACTGGTTCCCTGGTCTCTGTACTGAACTGGTTCCCTGGTCTCTGTACTGAACTGGTTCCCTGGTCTCTGTACTGAACTGGTTCCCTGGTCTCTGTACTGAACTGGTTCCCTGGTCTCTGTACTGAACTGGTTCCCTGGTCTCTGTACTGAACTGGTTCCCTGGTCTCTGTACTGAACTGGTTCCCTGGTCTCTATACTGAGCTGGTTCCCTGGTCTCTATACTGAACTGGTTCCCTGGTCTCTGTACTGAACTGGTTCCCTGGTCTCTGTACTGAACTGGTTCCCTGGTCTCTGTACTGAACTGGTTCCCTGGTCTCTGTACTGAACTGGTTCCCTGGTCTCTGTACTGAACTGGTTCCCTGGTCTCTGTACTGAACTGGTTCCATGGTCTCTGTACTGAACTGGTTCCCTGGTCTCTGTACTGAACTGGTTCCCTGGTCTCTGTACTGAACTGGTTCCCTGGTCTCTATACTGAACTGGTTCCCTGGTCTCTATACTGAACTGGTTCCCTGGTCTCTGTACTGAACTGGTTCCCTGGTCTCTATACTGAACTGGTTCCCTGGTCTCTATACTGAACTGGTTCCCTGGTCTCTGTACTGAACTGGTTCCCTGGTCTCTGTACTGAACTGGTTCCCTGGTCTCTGTACTGAACTGGTTCCCTGGTCTCTGTACTGAACTGGTTCCCTGGTCTCTATCCTGAACTGGTTCCCTGGTCTCTGTACTGAACTGGTTCCCTGGTCTCTGTACTGAACTGGTTCCCTGGTCTCTGTACTGAACTGGTTCCCTGGTCTCTATCCTGAACTGGTTCCCTGGTCTTTGTACTGAACTGGTTCCCTGGTCTCTGTACTGAACTGGTTCCCTGGTCTCTGTACTGAACTGGTTCCCTGGTCTCTGTACTGAACTGGTTCCCTGGTCTCTGTACTGAACTGGTTCCCTGGTCTCTGTACTGAACTGGTTCCCTGGTCTCTGTACTGAACTGGTTCCCTGGTCTCTGTACTGAACTGGTTCCCTGGTCTCTATACTGAGCTGGTTCCCTGGTCTCTATACTGAACTGGTTCCCTGGTCTCTGTACTGAACTGGTTCCCTGGTCTCCATGTTACTAAGGACAGCATTCTTTGTGTTACAGAAGCAAACTGAATCAATGGATATAGCATTAGTAAGGACAGCATGAGTTTCAGGACTAAGAGCTTCCCTACAATGTAAACCTACAGTACAACTGCCAACAATTAGGATTGATGCGTTGCTCTAAAGTTGGTAGGATCTCAGCCCACATCTAAAGCATGAAACACACCGGGATTCTCACTGCCAATAGACTGATAATCTCACTGCCGATAGACTGATAATCTCACTGCCGATAGACTGATAATCTCACTGCTGTCAGCCCACATCTAAAGCATGAACCACACTGAGATTCTCACTGCCAATAGACTGATAATCTCACTGCCAATAGACTGATAATCTCACTGCTGTCAGCCCACATCTAAAGCATGAACCACACTGAGATTCTCACTGCCAATAGACTGATAATCTCACTGCTGTCAGCCCACATCTAAAGTATGAAACACACTGAGATTCTCACTGCAGATAGACTGATAATCTCACCGCAGATAGACTGATAATCTCACCGCAGATAGACTGAGAATCTCACCGCAGATAGACTGAGAATCTCACCGCAGATAGACTGAGAATCTCACTGCAGATAGACTGAGAATCTCACCGCAGATAGACTGATAATCTCACCGCAGATAGACTGAGAATCTCACCGCAGATAGACTGAGAATCTCACCGCAGATAGACTGAGAATCTCACCGCAGATAGACTGAGAATCTCACCGCAGATAGACTGAGAATCTCACCGCAGATAGACTGTGAATCTCACCGCAGATAGACTGAGAATCTCACCGCAGATAGACTGAGAATCTCACCGCAGATAGACTGAGAATCTCACCGCAGATAGACTGAGAATCTCACCGCAGATAGACTGAGAATCTCACCGCAGATAGACTGAGAATCTCACCGCAGATAGACTGAGAATCATTTTTTCTTTATAAATTGTAGATTTTTTACAACCATTTCCTGCAATTCTACACTTTCTTCACAGGGGGAATCATTTATTTATTTACAGAACACAACAATTTTTTTAGGTTTCTCGCAATAAATTATAATGTGTTTTAATGACTAGATTACTAATCAACTCCATTCCCTGAAAATCCCACCCCCAGTAATGAACTAACAGGTCTGAAACCCGACCAACTCTGACTCTCTCAAATATCCTGCCCCTCCCCTGACAATCCCACCCACAGTGATTGATTGACAGGTCTGAAACCCGACCAACTCTGACTCTCTCAAATATCCTGCCCCTCCCCTGACAATCCCACCCACAGTGATTGATTGACAGGTCTGAAACCCTACCAACTCTGACTCTCACAAATATCCTGCCCCTCCCCTGACAATCCCACCCACAGTGATTGATTGACAGGTCTGAAACCCTACCAACTCTGACTCTCACAAATATCCTGCTCCTCCCCTGACAATCCCACCCACAGTGATTGATTGACAGGTCTGAAACCCTACCAACTCTGACTCTCACAAATATCCTGCTCCTCCCCTGACAATCCCACCCACAGTGATCGATTGACAGGCCAAAATGTTAAGAATGTGGACAGGATAACACATGAGGAAATTATATTGAAAATGGGAGGAATAATATTGTTTTACAAAATAAGAATTAGATTGTTTTACTTGGTAGGATAAGAAAAAGCATAAATTGCTCATCATGTTGTGGGGGTGTTTTGCTGCAGTATCAGTATCAGTATAATGACTGTCAGTAAAATGACTGTCAGGATCAGTATAATGACTGTCAGTATCAGTATAATGACTGTCAGTATCAGTATAATGACTGTCAGTATCAGTATAATGACTGTCAGTAAAATGACTGTCAGGATCAGTATAATGACTGTCAGTATCAGTATAATGACTGTCAGTATCAGTATAATGACTGTCAGTATCAGTATAATGACTGTCAGTATCAGTATAATTACTGTCAGTATAATGACTATCAGTATCAGTGTAATGACTGTCAGGATCAGTATAATGACTGTCAGTACCAGTATAATGACTGTCCGAATAATGACTGTCAGTATCAGTATAATGACTGTCAGGATCAGTATAATGACTGGCAGTATCAGTATAATGACTGGCAGTATAATGACTGGCAGTATCAATATAATGACTGGCAGTATCAGTATAATGACTGTCAGTATCAGTATAATGACTGTCAGTATCAGTATAATGACTGTCAGTATCAGTATAATGACTGGCAGTATCAGTATAATGACTGTCAGTATCAGTATAATGACTGTCAGTATCAGTATAATGACTGTCAGTATCAGTATAATGACTGTCAGTACCAGTATAACTGTCAGTATCAGTATAATGACTGTCAGTATCAGTATAATGGCTGTCAGTACCAGTATAATGACTGTCAGGATCAGTATAATGACTGTCAGTATAATGACTGTCAGTATCAGTATAATGACTGTCAATATCAGTATAATGACTGTCAGTACCAGTATAATGACTGTCAGTATAATGACTGTCAGTATCAGTATAATGACTGTCAGTATCAGTATAATGACTGTCTGTATCAGTATAATGACTGGCAGTATAATGACTGGCAGCATCAGTATAATAACTGTCAGGATCAGTATAATGACTGTCAGTATAATGACTGTCTATATCAGTATAATGACTGTCAGCATCAGTATAATGACTGTCTGTATCAGTATAATGACTGGCAGCATCAGTATAATGACTATCAGTATAATGACTGGCAGTATCAGTATAATGACTGTCAGTATAATGACTGTCTGTATCAGTATAATGACTGTCAGTATCAGTATAATGACTGTCTTTATAATGACTGTCAGTATAATGACTGTCAGCATCAGTCTAATGACTGTCAGTACCAGTATAATGACTGGCAGCATCAGTATAATGACTGTCAGTATCAGTATAATGACTGTCAGTATCAGTATAATGACTGTCAGTACTAGTATAATGACAGTCTTTATAATGACTGTCTGTATCAGTATAATGACTGTCAGTATCAGTATAATGACTGTCAGTACCAGTTATAATGACAGTCTTTATAATGACTGTCTGTATCAGTATAATGACTGTCAGTATCAGTATAATGACTGTCAGTATCAGTATAATGACTGTCAGTATAATGACTGTCAGTGTAATGACTGTCAGTATCAGTATAATGACTGTCAGCATCAGTTATAATGACTGTCAGTATCAGTATAATGACTGTCAGCATCAGTATAATGACTGTCAGCATCAGTGTAATGACTGTCAGTATCAGTATAATGACTGTCAGCATCAGTATAATGACTGTCAGTATCAGTATAATGACTGGCAGTATCAGTATAATGACTGGCAGTATCAGTATAATGACTGTCTGTATCAGTATAATGACTGTCAGTACCAGTATAATGACTGTCTTATAATGACTGTCTGTATCAGTATAATGACTGTCAGTATCAGTATAATGACTGTCAGTATCAGTATAATGACTGTCAGTACCAGTATAATGACTGTCTTTATAATGACTGTCTGTATCAGTATAATGACCATCAGTACCAGTATAATGACTGTCAGCATCAGTGTAATGACTGTCAGTATCAGTATAATGACTGTCAGCATCAGTATAATGACTGTCAGTATCAGTATAATGACTGTCAGTATCAGTATAATGACTGTCAGTATCAGTATAATGACTGTCAGTATCAGTATAATGACTGTCAGTATCAGTATAATGACTGTCAGTATCAGTATAATGACTGTCAGTACCAGTATAATGACTGTCTTTATAATGACTGTCAGTATCAGTATAATGACCATCAGTACCAGTATAATGACCATCAGTACCAGCATGATGACTGTCAGTATCAGTATAATGACTGTCAGTGTCAGTATTTGACTTTGTAATGCTGATTGTTCCCCTTGCTGTAAATGTCATGGTCTTCAAGCGTATTATCTAATTGCCTCTTCCATAGAGATGAACAGAGCCTCCTTCCTCTCCTCTACCAGTTGCATATTTAATTAGGACTTGTGTCTGCAGTGAATCAGGTCTTCCTAGCATGTTAATGGCATTACAGGCTTGGAATGAAGTGATTACTTTGAATAAGTATTAATCTCTTTAGCAGTATAGCCTGGGGACACACGGTTTAAAACACCCACTGACACCCAGCCTTCAGAAAGACAACACAACACATCTACTGTCAGCCAGGGAAGGAGGGAGGGAGGGGAAACCTCTAGAGAATATTTTTGGGAGATAATGACGCCCATTTCTTCCTCCCTGTGACTCGTGACAGGTTGAACTAACCCGTTATGGCGTGCCGCCACTGGAGCGCGCCACTCATGTTATTTCACCTGACAAGGCTCGGAGGAGGAAGGCCTCATTTTTTAGACATTTTGACCATGCAAATTCAGGCTGCTCTATTATTCCACATTTCCATCCTCTCAAGCCAGGCTGTTAAAACGGTCTCCGAGCAGCAGCACTAATCCAGCCGTGCAGGGAACGGAGAGGCCGGGTTAAATATGGATGGAGAGGTGATCACATCTAGACACTTAAAATATAGATGGAGAGGTGAGTTAGATGGCCAGCGCATCTCTCAGCCAATCAGCCGGTCAAACGGAAAGACGTTTAATGCAGAGGACCAGTAAATATGAGGTGCAAAAACGCCAAATTATTAATCGCACAGAAAATTACATTTTCCTGTTTTGTTCGTTCATGTCAAATCCCTCCCGAACGCTTCTTGTACATTATTGGGGCTTTCAATGGAGAACCACTTCAGATCTGGACAGGTATTACAGTATAGTGGAACAGGTCAGAGGATGGTTGGTTGCAAGGGAGAGGGCTGGTTGGTTGCAAGGGATAGGGCTGGTTGGTTGGCAGGGAGAGGGCTGGTTGGTTGGCAGGGAGAGGGCTGGTTGGTTGGTAGGGAGAGGGCTGGTTGGTTGGTAGGGAGAGGGCTGGTTGGTTGGTAGGGAGAGGGCTGGTTGGTTGCAAGGGAGAGGGCTGGTTGGTTGGCAGGGAGAGGGCTGGTTGGTTGGTAGGGAGAGGGCCGGTTGGTTGGCAGGGAGAGGGCTGGTTGGTTGGCTGGTTGGTTGGCAGGGAGAGTGCTGGTTGTTTGGCAGGGAGAGGGCTGGTTGGTTGGTAGGGAGAGGGCCTGGTTGGTTGGTAGGGAGAGGGCTGGTTGGTTGGCAGGGAGAGGGCCGGTTGGTTGGTAGGGAGAGGGCCGGTTGGTTGGCAGGGAGAGGGCCGGTTGGTTGGCAGGGAGAGGGCTGGTTGGTTGGTAGGGAGAGTGCTGGTTGCTTGGTAGGGAGAGGGCTGGTTGGTTGGCAGGGAGAGGGCTGGTTGGTTGCAAGGGAGAGGGCTGGTTGGTTGGCAGGGAGAGGGCTGATTGGTTGGTGGCAGGGAGAGGGCTGGTTGGTTGGCAGGGAGAGGGCTGGTTGGTTGGCAGGGGAGAGGGCTGGTTGGTTGGCAGGGAGAGGGCTGGTTTGGTTGGCAGGGAGGAGGGCTGGTTGGTTGGCAGGGGAGAGGGCTGGTTGGTTGGTAGGGAGAGGGCCGGTTGGTTGGCAGGGAGAGGGCTGGTTGATGGTAGGGAAAGGGCTGGTTGGTTGGCAGGGAGAGGGCTGGTTGGTTGGTAGGGAGAGGGCTGGTTGGTTGGCAGGGAGAGGGCTGGTTGATGGCAGGGAAAGGGCTGGTTCGTTGGCAGGGAGAGGGCTGGTTGGTTGGCAGGGAGAGGGCTGGTTGTTTGGCAGGGAGAGGGCTGGTTGGTTGGCAGGGAGAGGGCTGGTTGGTTGGCAGGGAGAGGGCTGGTTGGTTGGCAGGGAGAGGGCTGGTTGGTTGGCAGGGAGAGGGCTGGTTGCTTGGTAGGGAGAGTGCTGGTTGCTTGGTAGGGAGAGGGCTGGTTGGTTGGCAGGGAGAGGGCAGGTTGATGGTAGGGAGAGTGCTGGTTGCTTGGTAGGGAGAGGGCTGGTTGGTTGGTAGGGAGAGGGCTGGTTGGTTGGCAGGGAGAGGGGCTGGTTGGTTGGTAGGGAGAGGGCTGGTTGGTTGGCAGGGAGAGGGCCGGTTGGTTGGCAGGGAGAGGGCCGGTTGGTTGGCAGGGAGAGGGCCGGTTGGTTGGCAGGGAGAGGGCCGGTTGGTTGGTAGGGAGAGGGCTGGTTGGTTGGCGCAGGTCAGAACAGGAGGCTGTCTGGGGTCACTTCCTGCTGTCTCACCGGGCGCAGGTCAGGAGGCTGTCTGGGGTCACTTCCTGCTGTCTCACCGGGCGCAGGTCAGGAGGCTGTCTGGGGTCACTTCCTGCTGTCCTCACCGGGCGCAGGGCAGAACAGGAGGCTGTCTGGGGTCACTTTCCTGCTGTCTCGCCGGGCGCAGGTCAGAACAGGAGGCTATCTGGGGTCACTTCCTGCTGTCTCACCGGGCGCAGGGCAGAACAGGAGGCTGTCTGGGGTCACTTCCTGCTGTCTCACCGGGCGCAGGGCAGAACAGGAGGCTGTCTGGGGTCACTTCCTGCTGTCTCACCGGGCGCAGGTCAGAACAGGAGGCTGTCTGGGGTCCTTCCTGCTGTCTCACCGGGCGCAGGTCAGGACAGGAGGCTGTCTGGGGTCACTTCCTGCTGTCTCACCGGGCGCAGGGCAGAAAAGGAGGCTGTCTGGGGTCACTTCCTGCTGTCTCACCGGGCGCAGGTCAGGAGGCTGTCTGGGGTCACTTCCTGCTGTCTCACCGGGAGGGCCGGTTGGTTGGTAGGGAGAGGGCTGGTTGTTGGCGCAGGTCAGAACAGGAGGCTGTCTGGGGTCACTTACTGCTGTCTCACCGGGCGCAGGTCAGGAGGCTGTCTGGGGTCACTTCCTGCTGTCTCACCGGGCGCAGGTCAGGAGGCTGTCTGGGGTCACTTCCTGCTGTCTCACCGGGCGCAGGGCAGAACAGGAGGCTGTCTGGGGTCACTTCCTGCTGTCTCGCCGGGCGCAGGTCAGAACAGGAGGCTATCTG
>NW_024058118.1:0-15000 GCF_016432855.1 Salvelinus namaycush
TCCCTTGAGAACGATATCCCCACCCCGAGCGGGTCAGATCAGACCTCTTCATTATGTAACCCCACAGACGAGCACCCCCAAGCATAAAGTCAACCTACCAGCACAGAGTACTACCCCCTCATTGAAATGAAGGATACATTCACCCATCTAGAGGTAAGGCAGGTGGAGCTGGAACAGCAGGTGATTACACTCCAGTCAGCACAGACCCAGACAACAGTCCAGCACAACAACACCCCCTGAACCAGACCCGGAAAGCTGGAGAGAGTCATATCTGCACTCTGGACTGTGGTGAGACAACTTCAACAATATAAAGCAAGAGCAGGAGAAGAACAGAGCACTAAAGGAGAGGATCAGACTGCTGGAGGAGAGGTTGAGGGGATGGAGTGTGACAGAGAACCACCCACTAGAGAGGTGGCCACCACCGCAGAGAAGCCAGCTGAACAGCCCACCTCAGCTCCCGACAAAAGTCTCAACACCACAGCAGAACAGTCCACACCAGATCCTGACCATAGCGTCGACATCACAGCAGAACAGACCCCAAGCCCAGGGGATCTCACCCCCTCTGAGCACCCCCCTGTCAGCCACCCTGATAGCCCTCCTGACAACCCCCCCACACCCACTGAGGACATACACAAGACACAAATTGTACTCCTTATGGACTCAAATGGGAAATCTATACAATAAAAACTAACTTTTTCCCGAACACAGTGTGTCTAAACTCTGGTGTCCAAACCACCCAGCGCGCCCTAGACCTTCTGTCTGAGGTCCAACTAGGTTCACCTAGCCACATAATAATACACACAGGCATAACCACCTGAGAACACAGCAGGAAAGGGTGGCCCTCAGCACTGAAGGGAGTGATTGAAAAAGCTTCTTCTACTTTCCCCAACGCACAAGTGGTTATCTCCACAATGCTACCACAAAAAGACTTCCACCCTGCTACCATTCAGGCGGTAAAACGCAAGTATTTCCTGTGACTGTGCCTCAAAACCAAATGTTTTTTCTGGCCCACCACTCCACCCTGGACTTGAACAGCCTCTATTACCAGGTCCACTTACAGCAAGGCAGCAGTGCTCACCTTCGCCCGGACTCTAAAGGACATCGCACTCAAACGCAGCCCCAACACTTCACACAGGAGCAACAGATCAATAGACACCCTGCCCAGACCTGCGGGACCCTCCCCTGGACCTACACATAGAGGACCCACGCTGAGAGGACCTAGATCCAGACCTACACATAGAGGACCCACGCTGAGAGGACCTACATCCAGACCTACACATAGAGGACCCACGCTGAGAGGACCTACATCCAGACCTACACATAGAGGACCCACGCTGAGAGGACCTACATCCAGACCAGAACACCACCAGCAACATACACAGCCCCACCCCAACCAATCAACAGCCCCCCAAGTCAACCATGCCCACACCCCATTTAGGCCCCCTCAGATCAGATCTATGCCCCTCCTGCCCACCCCATGCACCCCACCCCCGCAAAGAGGGCCTCAACATGGAAGTCACACATACGCCCAGGCCATGAGCGGTCAAACAGGCCCAACCCCCACTCTTACAGTAGCCCAAGCCAATGGCATGTAGCAGATGCTCAGCAGGCTCTGCTCACACTTACTGGCCTGAGGCCAAACCACACGGCCAACAACATTGGACACTTTATGGAACACAAAGCTTCAAAATCTCATCCTGGATTATCCAAGGCCTGAGGTCATCTGCCTGATGGCCTATAGAGCAGGAACTTGGAAATCATCAAAGAAATCGGAACTACAGACATTGTTATCCTACAAGAAACCTGGTACAGAGGAGACGGACACACTGGTTGCCCTCTAGGTTACAGAGAGCTGGTAGTCCCATCCACCAAAACTACCAGGTGTGAAACAGGGAAGGGACTCGGGGGGTATGCTAATTTGGTATAGAGCAGACCTAACCCACTCTATTAAATTAGTCAAAACAGGAACATTTTACATTTGGTTTAGAATTCTAAAGGAAATGATCTTAACAGAGAAAAATGTCCTCCTGTGTCCTACCTATATCCCCCAACTAGAATCCCATATTTTAATGAAGACAGATTCTCCATCCTGGAGGGGGAAATCAATCATTTCCAGGCCCAGGGACATGTACTAGTCTGTGGCGACCTAAATGCCAGAACCGGACAAGAACCTGACACCCTCAGCACACAGGGGGACAAACACCTACCTGGAGGTGACAGCATTCCCTCCTCCATATGCCCCTCTAGGCACAACTATGACAACATAACCTACAAAACGGGTCACAACTCCTGCAGCTCTGCAGCTCCTGCAACAATTAGGCAAAAACAAATTCAATCCCTTTTATACAACTTCCTGGACAAAACGTTCCACTGTAATAGTGAAGGTGTAAACTTGGCAGTAGAAAGTCTTAACAGTATATTTGACTTCTCAGCTTCCCTATCAAATCTAAAAATCTCAAATAGAAAACCGAAGAAAATTAGCAACAATGACAAATGGTTTGATGAAGACTGCAAAAATCTAAAAAAGAAATTGAGAAACCTGTTCAACCAAAAACACAGAGACCCAGAAAACCTGAGCCTATGCATTCACTATGGTGAATCACTAAAACAATACAGAAATACACTAAGGACAAAGAAGGAACAGCACTTCAGAAATCAGCTCAATGTAATTTAAGAATACATAGACTCCAACCACTTCTGTGAAAATTGGAAAACACTAAACAAACCACACGAAGAATTATCTATCCAAAATGGAGATGTATGGGTAAACCACTTCTCCAATCTTTTTGGCTCTATAACAAAGAACAAAGAGCAAAAACATATACATGATCAAATACAAATCTTAGAATCAACTATTAAAGACTACCAGAACCTACTGGATTCTACAATTACCTTGAATGAACTACAGGACAAAATAATACCCTCCAACCCAAAAAGGCCTGTGGTGTTGATGGTATCCTCAATGAAATGATCAAATATACAGACAACAAATTCCAATTGGCTATACTAAAGCTTATTGACATCGTCCTTGGCTATGGCATCTTCCCCAATATTTGGAACCAAGGACTGATCACCCCAATCCACAAGAGTGTAGACAAATTTTTACCCCAATAACTACCGTGGGATATGCGTCAACAGCAACCTTGGGAAAATCCTCTGCATTATCATTAACAGCAGACTCGTACATTTCCTCAGTGAAACAATGTACTGAGCAAATGTCAAACTGTCTTTTTACCAAATTATCGTACGACGGACCACGTATTCCCCCTGCACACCCTAATTGACTAACAAACAAACCAAAACAAAGGCAAAGTCTTCTCATGCTTTGTTGATTTCAAAAAAGCCTTTGACTCAATTTGGCATGAGGGTCTGCTATACAAATTGATGGAAAGTGGTGTTGGGGAAAAACATACGACATTATAAAATCCATGTACACAAACAACAAGTGTGCGGTTAAAATAGACAAAAAACACACACATTTCTTCCCACAGGGACGTGGGGTGAGACAGGGATGAAGTCAGAAGCTCTGTCAGGAGGAATGGGCCAAAATTCACCCAGCTTGTGGAAGGCTACCCCAATGTTTGACCCAAGTTAAACAATTTAAAGGCAATGCTACCAAATACTAACTGAGTGTATGTAAACTTCTGACCCACTGGGAATGTGATGAAAGAAATAAAATAATTATCTCTTCTATTATTCTGACATTTCACATTCTTAAATAAAGTGGTGATCCTAACTGACCTAAGACAGTCAATTTTTACTAGGATTACATTTCAGGAATTGTGAAAAACTGAGTTTAAATATATTTGGCTAAGGTGTATGTAAACTTCCGACTTTAACTGTATATACATAATATGACATTTGTAATGTCTATATTCTTTTGTAATTTCTGTGAGTGTAATGTTTACTGTTCATTTTTATTGTTTATTTCACTTTTGTATATTATCTAATTCACTTGCTTTGGCAATGTTAACATATGTTTCCCATGCCAATATAGCCCTTGAATTTAATTTAATTGAGACAGAGAGACAGAGACAGAGACAGAGACAGAGACAGAGACAGAGACAGAGACAGAGAGAGAGAGAGAGAGAGAGAGAGAGAGAGAGAGAGAGAGAGAGAGAGAGAGAGAGAGAGAGAGAGAGAGAGAATGCATTAACACAAATATATAGTGTCCACCTAAACACACTGATAGAAGGTCTTAGACACCAACCTCTGTCCACAGTGATCCTGCCTTCAGTCGTGTGATGCCAACACCATGTGTTTATTTCCCAACAGTAGGTCCCAGAATCCTCTAGGATCAGGTTAGTGATGGTCACAGTGAAGACTCTTCTCTCTGTGTCGTCATACAGAGAGAATCTCCCTTCATGAGTCCACACTGATGCGTATGTGTATGGGTTTTGATTACATTTTTTATCTGTATTTTATTTCACCTTTATTTAACCAGATAGGCCAGTTGAGAACAAGTTCTCATTTACAACTGCGACCTGGCCAAGATAACGCAAAGCAGTGTGACACAACAACAACACAGAGTTACACATAAACAAACGTACAGTCAATAACACAATAGAAAAATATATGTACAGTGTGTGCAAATGTAGAAGAGCAGGGAGGTAGGCAATAAATAGGCCATAGAGGTGAAATAATTACAATTTAGCATTAACACTGGAGTGATAGATGTGCAGATGATGATGTGCAGGTAGAGATACTGGGGTGCAAAAGAGCAAGAGGATAAGTAATAATATGGGGATGAGGTAGTTGGGTGTGCTATTTACAGACTGGCAGTGTACAGGTACTGTAACACCCTGACCTTAGAGATCCTTTAAATTCTCTATTTGGTAGGTCAGGGTGTGACTAGGGTGGGAAATCTATGTTTATATTTCTTTGTTGGCCGAGTATGGTTCCCAATCAGAGGCAGCTGTCTATCGTTGTCTCTGATTGGGGATCATACTTAGGCAGTCCTTTTTCCCACCTTCAGTTGTGGGATCTTGTCTTTGTTTGGTTGCATGTATTTTGCACCATGAAGCTTTCGTTTTTTGTGTTGTTTATTGTTTTTGGTGGAACATTTAAAAATTTAAGAAATGTACGCCTACCAATCGGTACCTTGGTCTTCATTTAACGACGAACGTTACAGGTACAGTGATTGGTAAGCTGCTCAAACAGCTGATGCTTAAAGTTAGAGAGGGAGTTATAAGACTCCAGCTTCAGTGATTTTTGCAATTTGTTCCAGTCATTGGCAGCAGAGAACTGGAAGGAAAGGCGGCCAAGGAAGTGTTGGCTTTGGGGATGATCAGTGAAATATACCTGCTGGAGCGCATGCTACGGGTGGGGTGTGTATTAATGTATCGAGGTCTAATAGTAACAGTTCAATATGGGGTGTGTATTAATGTATCGAGGTCTGATAGTAACAGTTCAATATGGGGTGTGTATTAATGTATCGAGGTCTAATAGTAACAGTTCAATATGGGGTGTGTATTAATGTATTGATGTCTGATAGTAACAGTTCAATATGGGGTGTTTTTAATGTACTGATGTCTGATAGTAACAGTTCAATATGGGGTGTGTATTAATGTATTGAGGTCTGATAGTAACAGTTCAGTATGGGGTGTGTATTAATGTATTGAGGTCTGATAGTAACAGTTCAATATGGGGTGTGTATTAATGTATTGAGGTCTGATAGTAACAGTTCAATATGGGGTGTGTATTAATGTATTGAGGTCTGATAGTAACAATTCTCCCCTCACTCCAGTCATCTCACAGTCACTACCAGTGTAGTCCCAGATAATCTGACTTTCTCCCAGTCCCTCCTAGTATCTCTCTCTCTCGCTCTCTCGCTCTCTCTCGTACCGGGACGCTCAATCACGGACAAATTGTTCTTAATCAGGGACATGTTGGACTTGTCGAGAGGTTCTAATGTGAACTTTGGACTGGTCTCTTTAGATCAAGAGAAGGCTTTTGATAGAGTGGACCATGAGTATCTGTTTAATGTGATGTCTGTGTTTGGGAAGAGTTTTTTGACCTGTGTGAAGCTGTCGTATGCTGGGGCGTCATGTATGGTCAAGGTGGGAGGGGGGCTCAGTAGGCCAGAGTCTGGGTGGGACGGGGCATTAGACAAGGATGCCCTCTATCTGGGCAGCTATACACGCTAGCCATTGAGCCTTATTGGGGACTGCTACGCAGGAGACTGCAGGGAGTGTGCTGGACAGGCACGGATGTGGTGACAGGAATAGCAGTGTCAGCATATGCAGAGGATGTTTCTGTGATGGTCAGGGATGGTCAGGATGTGCAGGCACTAGAGACCAGTCTGAAGGTGTACGAGGGAGCTTCTTCAGCTAAGTTGAACTGGTGCAAGAGCAAAGCTCTGTTATGTGGGGAATGAGGGGATAGGGCCCCTCCTCTGCTTCCAGGGGGTTTGCAGTAAGGTTGTGAAGGGCTTAAAGTGTTGGGGGTGTACCTGGGCTTGGAGAAGTGGGTCAGGAAGAACTGGGAGGGGCTGTCACAGGCAGTGGTGTCAAGACTGACCAGGTGGAGGTGGTTCCTGTCCCAAGTGTCATATAGAGGGAGGGGGCTGATAATCAACAACCTGGTGGCTTCTTCCCTGTGGCATAAACTGGCTGTCCTCAACCCCCCCGCCGGTCTGCTCGCAGACCTGCAACGCAAGCTGGTGGACTTCTTTTGGTCGGGCCATCACTGGCTGAGGCCACGGAGGAGGACAGGGCCTGGTGGAACTGGAGAGCAGGATGGCTGCTTTCCGGCTAAAGGCGGTGCAGAGACTGCTGTACCATACTGATATTGGCTGGAGGGAACCAGCATGCGCACTGCTGAGGAGAGCTGGTGGATTAGGGTTGGACCGGCAGCTGTTCCTCATGAAGCTGGAGAGGCTGAGTACAGCAGGTCTCTCAGAGTTTTACTCTGCGGTGCTGAGGGCCTGGCAGCTGCTAAGGCCCACACGAGAAGGGGGTGTGGAGCCTGGGCTGTGGGTGTGGGAGGAGCCTATCTTCCACAACCCAGCCATCCCTTTGAGATCGGTTCAGTCGGCCACCCTGCAGAGGCAACTGATGGCAGCGGGTTTACAAAGGCTGGGTGACCTGAGACTGATGGGAGAGGAGGAGTGGAAAACCCCAGAAGTCTTGGCACAACAAACAGGAATAACGTCTCTTAGGCTGCTGGAGAGATTCCTGGAGGAGGTCCAGGAGGCACTGTCTGAGCCGGTAAGGGGGGGGTGTTTGAGCGGCCAAAGGGGGAGGGGCCACTGCAGGTGACGGCAGAGACTGGAGACTGGCAAGGGGGTCTGGAGGACTTGTTAGATTTAACACTCCGAGCCTGGGAGAGTTCGAAGCGGTTGGAGGTAAAGCCCTCTACAACCTCTGCATTAAAGTTAGGAACATTAGGAGCCTAACAGGAGTGAAGGCACATCAGGGGGTTGTGGGGCGGAGAGTATGGTGGGTTTTAGATGGAGGGGGCTCCAGTGGAGAGTTCTACATGGAGCCCTGGCCACTAACAGCTGGTTGGCACGGGTTGAACCGGGAATCAGGCAGGGGTGTCCTTTCTGTGTAATGAAAGAAACTGTGATTCATGTGTTTTCTGTGTGCACCAGGTTAATGCCATTAATGTCTATGTTGGAATGTCTGTGTGAGAGGTTGGGGGTGGTTTTTACTGTTGGGATGTTTATAATGGGGTACAGGTATTCAAATCAGGAGAACGCCAAATGTGTTTTGATGAATTTTCGGGTTTGCTCGGGCAAAGTTAGCTATTTGGCTAACAAGGAGGAACAGGGTCAAAGGTGGTGGGATAACAGACCCTTTACTATTGTTTAATGGGATGGTCTCTGCGCGCCTTAGGGTTGAGTTTGAGTTCTATAAAATGATAAAATGTGTGGAGATGTTTGAGGAGATATGGTGTGATGGGGGGGCTGTCTGTATAGCTGGGGAAGATGTTTTGGATATACGGTTGTAGGAGAGGGTATTGTTTTTGTGTATGGTGATTTGTATCATGTGGTAGATGGAAAGGTGAGTATGGTACATGTATGCAGTACAGGATATATTTTGGTGTTTTATTTTTAAGGGGGGGGGAGTGAGTTTTAAATGAAATGAGAAAGTTTCAGTAAAGAAAGAGAAAAAGTCAAAGTCTCTCTCTCACTCACTCACTCTCTCACACACACACACACAGAGACATAGGTGGTAGTGGAGGGGGGTGGGCATTATCCTACACATCCTGTTGATTTCTCTGTAGTGACCTCAGTGTCTCCAGGTCTCTTTGCTGCAGAGTGAAACTGGTTTAAACTGGCCAGAGGTTAGACTTCTAAACCACAAGAGAACTCAGCTAGCTGTGGTGACTAAGTGTTAAAACTGTCAACTTCTCTGTTCTAAAGTTACCATGTTTGTTTCAGCAGAGGAGGAACACATTGTTGTCATGACAATATAGTTAAAGTACACATCAATATATTTTATTATGTTGATCCACATATTTTCTCAATCAATGTAAACATATGGTGCAGAATGGATTTCCTGAAAACAAAGGAGCACACTCTAGGAGCTCAGATGCAACAATGTAATATCCAACGTTTCGACAGCCAAGCTGTCTTCATCAGGGTATAATCACAAACACTGCGGGATGACTCGTTTATATAGTGTCAAAAGACACACAGGTATCTGTAATCATGGCCAAGAGTGGCCTAATATCATTGGTTAATTCTCAAATATTAAAATGGCATACAAAGAACAGCATACAAAAAACAAATGGATAGCATACGATCATAGATTAATTTTAGACTACACAAGCTTACAAACAATTACAATGGCAAAGTCACAATAATCACAAGAATGGCTTCAGATCAAAGTCTACGTTGAGACCGAAGGGAGCAAGGGTCTTTAAGTTAAAGATCCAGGCAGCCTCTCGTTTTAACAATAAATTATCAAGGTCACCCCCCCCTCCCCCGCAGATTTCCAAAAGTTAAAATGTTACAAAGACTAACACTGTACTAACACTCTCCTGTCTCTGTATCAATTTAATGTTGTCATCATTTTAGTTTGGATCTGTTGTGTTGGGTGGTTGGTAGGTGGAGTCTTGGGCTGTTGTGTTGAGGGTTTGGTAGGTGGAGTCTTGGGTTGTTGTGTTGAGGGTTTGGTAGGTGGAGTCTTGGGTTGTTGTGTTGAGGGTTTGGTAGGTGGAGTCTTGGGTTGCTGTGTTGAGGGTTTGGTAGGTAGAGTCTTGGGTTGAGGGTTTGGTAGGTGGAGTCTTGGGTTGTTGTGTTGAGGGTTTGGTAGGTGGAGTCTTGGGTTGTTGTGTTGAGGGTTTGGTAGGTGGAGTCTTGGGTTGTTGTGTTGAGGGTTTGGTAGGTGGAGTCTTGGGTTGTTATGTTGAGGGTTTGGTAGGTGGAGTCTTGGGTTGTTGTGTTGAGGGTTTGGTAGGTGGAGTCTTGGGTTGTTGTGTTGAGGGTTTGGTAGGTGGAGTCTTGGGTTGTTATGTTGAGGGTTTGGTAGGTGGAGTCTTGGGTTGTTGTGTTGAGGGTTTGGTAGGTGGAGTCTTGGGTTGTTATGTTGAGGGTTTGGTAGGTGGAGTCTTGGGCTGTTGTGTTGAGGGTTTGGTAGGTGGAGTCTTGGGTTGTTGTGTTGAGGGTTTGGTAGGTGGAGTCTTGGGTTGTTATGTTGAGGGTTTGGTAGGTGGAGTCTTGGGTTGTTGTGTTGAGGGTTTGGTAGGTGGAGTCTTGGGTTGTTGTGTTGAGGGTTTGGTAGGTGGAGTCTTGGGTTGTTGTGTTGAGGGTTTAGTAGGTGGAGTCTTGGGTTGTTGTGTTGAGGGTTTGGTAGGTGGAGTCTTGGGTTGTTATGTTGAGGGTTTGGTAGGTGGAGTCTTGGGTTGTTGTGTTGAGGGTTTGGTAGATGGAGTCTTGGGTTGTTGTGTTGAGGGTTTGGTAGGTGGAGTCTTGGGTTGTTGTTTTGAGGGTTTGGTAGGTGGAGTCTTGGGTTGTTGTGTCTGGATTGGTGACTGGCCCTGTGGAACACAAAACATATAAATCATGTGTAGTCTAGTGGTGTAGTGGTGTAGTAGTGTAGTAGTGTAGTGGTGTAGTCGTGTAGTGGTGTAGTGGCGTAGTGGCGTGGTAGTGTAGTGGTGTAGTAGTGTAGTAGTGTAGTGGTGTAGTGGTGTAGTGGTGTAGTAGTGTAGTAGTGTAGTGGTGTAGTGGTGTAGTGGTGTAGTGGTGTAGTGGTGTAGTAGTGTAGTGGTGTAGTGGTGTAGTAGTGTAGTGGTGTAGTGGTGTAGTGGTGTAGTGGTGTAGTGGTGTAGTGGTGTAGTGGTGTAGTAGTGTAGTGGTGTAGTAGTGTAGTGGTGTAGTGGTGTAGTAGTGTAGTAGTGTAGTAGTGGTGTAGTAGTGTAGTGGTGTAGTGGTGTAGTAGTGTAGTGGTGTAGTGGTGTAGTAGTGTAGTGGTGTAGTGGTGTAGTGGTGTAGTGGTGTAGTGGTGTAGTGGTGTAGTAATGTAGTAGTGTAGTAGTGTAGTGGTGTAGTGGTGTAGTAGTGTAATGGTGTAGTGGTGTAGTGGTGTAGTAGCGTAGTGGTGTAATGGTGTAGTGGTGTAGTGGTGTAGTAGCGTAGTGGTGTAGTGGTGTAGTGGTGTAGTGGTGTAGTGGTGTAGTGGTGTAGTAATGTAGTAGTGTAGTAGTGTAGTGGTGTAGTGGTGTAGTAGTGTAGTGGTGTAGTGGTGTAGTGGTGTAGTGGTGTGGTGGTGTAGTGGTGTAGTGGGGTAGTAGTGTAGTGGTGTAGTAGTGTAGTAGTGTAGTAGTGTAGTGGTGTAGTGGTGTAGTAGTGTAGTAGTGTAGTGGTGTAGTGGTGTAGTGGTGTAGTAGTGTAGTAGTGTAGTAGTGTAGTAGTGTAGTAGTGTAGTAGTGTAGTAGTGTAGTGGTGTAGTGGTGTAGTGGTGTAGTAGTGTAGTAGTGTAGTAGTGTAGTAGTGTAGTGGTGTAGTGGCGTAGTGGCGTAGTGGCGTAGTAGCGTAGTGGCGTAGTGGTGTAGCGGTGTAGCAGTGTAGTAGTGTAGTGGTGTAGCGGTGTAGCGGTGTAGTAGTGTAGTGGTGTAGTGGTGTAGTCGTGTAGTGGTGTAGTGTAGCATTGCCTGGAGCAGTGGGTATACTCTAATTTTGTCCAAAATGTCCCAAACTGCCCGCCTGCCGAAGGAAAGTACTGTACTGTGCTGGCCTGAATATATTCTTCATCTAACATTTCTAGCATGAGTATCCAGGCCAATTCATCTGGGCTGGACTTGGCATGGCTCAGTGTCAGCTTAGTTCTGCAGTGTGTAAACCACCATTGTGTTCTTGTGTTCTGAGTGCCTACAGTACCTCTCTTCCCACTACAGAGCCAAGCTGGACTGGGCTGACGTGGTTAGTCATTCAACTGAAGCCTGGAACTGAACTGACAGTGAAAATGTGAAAATTATCAATCAGATCCAGCAGGGTGAAAAGGGATTTAGTGACAGTAATGGTACTGCATAATATACTGTAGTCTAATAAACTGTACTCTACCCCTTGTATTAGTGTTTAAAGGGGTTTAGTGACAGTACTGGTACTGCATAATATACTGTAGTCTAATAAACTGTACTCTACCCCTTGTATTAGTGTGAAAAGGTGTTTAGTGACAGTACTGGTACTGCATAATATACTGTAGTCTAATAAACTGTACTCTACCCCTTGTATTAGTGTTAAAAGGGGTTTAGTGACAGTACTGGTACTGCATAATATACTGTAGTCTAATAAACTGTACTCTACCCCTTGTATTAGTGTGAAAAGGGGTTTAGTGACAGTACTGGTACCTCATAATATACTGTAGTCTAATAAACTGTACTCTACCCCTTGTATTAGTGTTAAAATGGGTTTAGTGACAGTACTGGTACTGCATAATATACTGTAGTCTAATAAACTGTACTCTACCCCTTGTATTAGTGTGAAAATGGGTTTAGTGACAGTACTGGTACTGCATAATATACTGTAGTCTAATAAACTGTACTCTACCCCTTGTATTAGTGTTAAAGGGGTTTAGTGACAGTACTGGTACTGCATAATATACTGTAGTCTAATAAACTGTACTCTACCCCTTGTATTAGTGTTAAAGGGGGTTTAGTGACAGTACTGGTACTGCATAATATACTGTAGTCTAATAAACTGTACTCTACCCCTTGTATTAGTGTTAAAAGGGGTTTAGTGACAGTACTGGTACTGCATAATATACTGTAGTCTAATAAACTGTACTCTACCCCTTGTATTAGTGTTAAAATGGGTTTAGTTACAGTACTGGTACTGCATAATATACTGTAGTCTAATAAACTGTACTCTACCCCTTGTATTAGTGTTAAAAGGGGTTTAGTTACAGTACTGGTACTGCATAATATACTGTAGTCTAATAAACTGTACTCTACTCCTTGTATTAGTGTTAAAAGGGGTTTAGTGACAGTACTGGTACTGCATAATATACTGTAGTCTAATAAACTGTACTCTACCCCTTGTATTAGTGTTAAAAGGGGTTTAGTGACAGTACTGGTACTGCATAATATACTGTAGTCTAATAAACTGTACTCTACTCCTTGTATTAGTGTTAAAAGGGGTTTAGTGACAGTACTGGTACTGCATAATATACTGTAGTCTAATAAACTGTACTCGACCTCTTGTATTAGTGTTAAAAGGAGTTTTGTTACAGTACTGGTACTGCATAATATACTGTAGTCTAATAAACTGTACTCTACCCCTTGTATTAGTGTTAAAATGGGTTTAGTGACAGTACTGGTACTGCATAATATACTGTAGTCTAATAAACTGTACTCTACCCCTTGTATTAGTGTTAAAAGGGGTTTAGTGACAGTACTGGTACTGCATAATATACTGTAGTCTAATAAACTGTACTCTACCCCTTGTATTAGTGTTAAAAGGGGTTTAGTGACAGTACTGGTACTGTAGTCTAATAAACTGTACTCTACCCCTTGTTTTAGTGTGAAAAGGTGTTTAGTGACAGTACTGGTACTGCATAATATACTGTAGTCTAATAAACTGTACTCTACCCCTTGTATTAGTGTTAAAAGGGGTTTAGTGACAGTACTGGTACTGTAGTCTAATAAACTGTACTCTACCCCTTGTATTAGTGTTAAAAGGTGTTTAGTGACAGTACTGGTACTGCATAATATACTGTAGTCTAATAAACTGTACTCTACCCCTTGTATTAGTGTTAAAAGGGGTTTAGAGACAGTACTGGTACTGCATAATATACTGTAGTCTAATAAACTGTACTCTACCCCTTGTATTAGTGTTAAAAGGGGTTTAGAGACAGTACTGGTACTGCATAATATACTGTAGTCTAATAAACTGTACTCTACCCCTTGTATTAGTGTTAAAAGGGGTTTAGAGACAGTACTGGTACTGCATAATATACTGTAGTCTAATAAACTGTACTCTACTCCTTGTATTAGTGTTAAAAGGGGTTTAGTGACAGTACTGGTACTGCATAATATACTGTAGTCTAATAAACTGTACTCTACCCTTTGTATTAGTGTTAAAAGGGGTTTAGTGACAGTACTGGTACTGTAGTCTAATAAACTGTACTCTACCCCTTGTATTAGTGTTAAAAGGTGTTTAGTGACAGTACTGGTACTGCATAATATACTGTAGTCTAATAAACTGTACTCTACCCCTTGTATTAGTGTTAAAAGGTGTTTAGTGACAGTACTGGTACTGCATAATATACTGTAGGCTAATAAACTGTACTCTACCCCTTGTATTAGTGTTAAAATGGGTTTAGTGACAGTACTGGTACTGCATAATATACTGTAGGCTAATAAACTGTACTCGACCTCTTGTTTTAGTGTTAAAAGGAGTTTTGTTACAGTACTGGTACTGCATAATATACTGTAGTCTAATAAACTGTTCTCTACCCTTTGTATTAGTGTGAAAATGGGTTTAGTGACAGTACTGGTTCTGTGTAATTGATTGAAAGACAACTAATGAAGTCATGATGAAGCACTGAAGACTTCTTGATTTCAACAAGGTTGTTGTTAAATAAGAGAAGAGTCTAGGGATGTAACAGTGATAAAGTTGTCTATCAACTGTTATAATCATGTTCAACATAACCAGTTACAACTGAAGTATCTGACCATCAATAGATTAAAGGAAAAGCCATTTGTTTTTTAACACAGCAGCAACATATCATCAGGTGCACTTTTTAACACAGCAGCAACATATCATCAGGTGCACTTTTTAACACAGCAGCCCCATATCACCAGGTACACTTTTTAACACAGCAGCCCCATATCATCAGGTGCACTTTTTAACACAGCAGCCCCATATCATCAGGTGCACTTTTTAACACAGCAGCCCCATATCATCAGGTGCACTTTTTAACACAGCAGCCCCATATCATCAGGTGCACTTTTTAACACAGCAGCCCCATATCACCAGGTGCACTTTTTAACACAGCAGCCCCATATCATCAGGTGCACTTTTTAACACAGCAGCCCCATATCACCAGGTGCACTTTTTAACACAGCAGCCCCATATCATCAGGTGCACTTTTTAACACAGCAGCCCCATATCATCAGGTGCACTTTTTAACACAGCAGCCCCATATCATCAGGTGCACTTTTTAACACAGCAGCCCCATATCACCAGGTGCACTTTTTAACACAGCAGCCCCATATCATCAGGTGCACTTTTTAACACAGCAGCCCCATATCATCAGGTGCACTTTTTAACACAGCAGCAACATATCACCAGGTAATATAATATTGTCTGCTAGGCTGTGTATACCCTCCACTACACCCCTGTATGCCTGCGTACACACACACACACACACACACACACACACACACACACACACACACACACACACACATACACACATACACACATACACACATACATACATACATACATACATATACATACATCTGAGAGTTACTCACTTGATGATTTCCTGTCTCTCCTCCATTTGTAGATCAGTAGAAGGATGAGTCCCACCACCAACACAGTCA